>NC_137000.1:5451630-5479130 GCF_032717465.1 Coenobita brevimanus | reverse complement strand
CACCAAGCCTTGCAGCTCACCTTCGTCTTCACTCAACAACACAGTATCATCTGCAAACAACAGTACAGGGAGTTTCCAAACACTATCCTCTCTCACCAGGGCCACTCCAACATCCACTACCCTACCTTGTACCTCTTTTATTACCCCATCCATGTACAGATTGAACAACCATGGAGCCATGACACATCCCTGTTTCAACCCAACTTTCAAAGATAAAAATTCACTTAGTTCACCATCCACACGCACTGCAGCCTTCGCACCATCGTACATACTCTTCACAGCATTCAACAACTTCCCATCTACTCCATATATTCTTAACACTTTCCACAATCCTTGTCTATCCACCCTGTCATATGCTTTCTCCAAATCCATGAAAGCCGCATACAACTTCTTTCCCTTCTCTAGAAACTTTTCCACTAAAGATCTAAGAAAGAATATCTGATATACAGAATAATGAAAATTCTTGCCAACCTCGTCTGTATGGTAAAGGCTTTTAATTTTGCTATCACCAGACGATTTTATTTCACGTAAGGAAAAACACACCATGATGGAAAAGGAAGTAACTCCATTAAACCCCTTTAGTTTAAGATATCTAGTTAATTTTTACCACTATTGAGCAATTCTAATCACCTTGAGAATATGACGAAGCAGTGAAGAGGTTAATGAGGGGCTTACGAGTATCTAACCCGTCAACTTCAGAAGTCTTTCCTAAGCTGAATAAAATCCTCTAAAGGTAGCAAGAAAAAATTGTCATGCGAGTGGAAAACCTCTGCAATGAGATTTTTTCCCCTAAGCTTCATAAAATCACATGAGAAGAGACAAAAATATGGAAATGAAATAGTTGATTATATTGCATCGATCTGAATAGCAACATGTATCTGTCTGAAGAGGCAATCAACCCCTTAACATAAGAGTAACTATAGTCCTCTGTTCCACTAACTTCAGAGGATCATACTGTGTGAGAGTGAGTCACAGGATCCTGAATGTTAAACAAGTCTTGCGAAAGGCATAATAAAGCACAATACTAAATGGGTGTAATTATTAATGTCCCTTTCAACGTTCGTTAATTCGTTTAGGTGGTGGGTCGTGTAGTTCGTGGTAACTTTAGGCCGTGGGTAGTTATGGTCGTGGGGTCTTGTGGTTCGTGATAACTCTAGGTCGTGGATAGTTTAGGTCGTAGGTCGTGTACTGCGTGGGTCATTTAGGACGTGGGTTGTTTAGGTCGTGAGTCGTGGGTGGTTTAGGTTGTGATAACTTTAGATCATGGGTCGTTTACGTCACGAGTCGTCTAGGTCGTGGGCCATTTGGATCGTGGGTCGTTTAGGCAGAGTCGTTAATTAGTAGGTCATTTAAGTAACAGACGATTTTACTTTAGCTAGACCTATAGTAGTGAAGGGGTTAATGAAGGCTATGTCTATTCACTCAAGTAAAAAAAAAAAATCGTCTGGAGGTATCATGAAAATAAAAAAAATAAAGTTCTCGGGTTGATGGGGATAAAGCTGGCACAGTGATCAGCCCATTAAATATCAGTCAATAAATAACCGCCTTTAGCTAAATAATTTTCAATCAAGCATCGCATTGCATCACAAATAATATCCTAGTGTAGAGTATCAAAAAGTACCAAATACAATCCTAGTGTAACGCATAATCACCATAAATAACAGTACAATAACAACATTATAAGACACACAGTAAGAGTAATAATAATCTAGTATACAGCGTAAAAAAGTACTAGAAACATCCCCATACAAAGCATAAAAAGTACTATCGCCGACACTTATAGCTGGTACAGTCAGCGTTGTCAATCCTCATTTTCCTTGGTGTGAATCCCGAGCAGCTCGACTCAGTTTCTCCGAGTCATTTACCGGTGAGAGAGAGAGACGACGGGAGATGTCTGGCGCAAGTATGGGGGGTGGTGGTGTTGGGGGGTGGAATGGTGTGTGTGGTGGGGGGACGTGACTGGGTAAATGCGGAACCAGTGTAATACAGATGTGGCACCAGCGTATTTGTTAAAAACGTAGGTTTACGATGTGAATGAGCTAAAACAACTTCAATTTAATGGTAACGACACTTAGTAATGGATTCCACTTACATCTCAGAATGCTACTACAAATTGTGTGTTGAGGTTAACATATTCAGGAATTGTCATTTAACGACAGTGCTAGAAGTCTGATAAATGTTGACAGTTGGAAGTGGTGGCATGTTACATAGGTTTGACAGGGTAATACTCGGGGAAACTAATTACATTTTTAACGAACACGCGGCAAAAGGTATTGCAGTAGCATCTGACGTTATAATAGATAACTCATAAAGAACAACTACAGTAAGTTTGCATAATAATTATTACCATACTCATAATAATATGAGTTTTTTCAAGTGTGTTTGACATAGCTTAAGAAAGCCTGTAGTTACTGAATCCATCATGATCCCTTAACTTTTCACCTACTGTAGATAATTATAATGTTTACCATGAGATTAGGACTGACTCATATTGTGCAGTGTGCTGTATTTACTTGTTTATGAATAATTGTTACATTCATCTTTTTATTGCTAGGGCATTTATAAGCGGACATGATTATCTTTAGCCAAAATAGTAGCATCAGATACGGCACATACTTTAGATTTATGTATCTTATCTTTGTGACCCCTACGGTGTTTGCAAGTGTAGTATACCCTAGTTCTTAGCAGACCTTGAAGAGCTAACCAGGTGCTGAGGTTGGCAATCGCCAGATGGATGGTTTGGAGGTTGGCCCCTGCAGGCAGACATATTGGCAGTTGGCATAAGGCCTAAGGAGTGCTTGAACGAGGAGCTGATGGTTCTCTCTCGGCCTAAATCGTTTGGTTTATACTTGCCCTATGACTAAGAAAGATTTGAACAAGACACAATTCTCCGAGAGGTTATAGAATGGCGTATGGCTGAACATTTATACTGAATGAATATTAAAAAAATATGTGTCATCGTTTCCATAGTAATGTATGCGTTTACTCTGTTGTCTTAATGTTGCAAATTGCCAATTGTCATTCCCACAATCTGCGAAAGACTCACATGGCGAAGATTACGTGAATACAGATAAGATAAAGGAACAGATATCTTATGATCTGTGCTCATAACATAACTCCATTAACATTATAATTATCTGACTCGAAATGTATGGAACCATCAAGGAATCGATATCTGCGGTATTTCCTATGCAATGTGTAATTTAACTTTTATCGAACACTTGAAAAACTCATATTATTGTGAGTATGGTCATATTAATGCAAACTTACTGTAGTTGTTCTTTATGAGTTATCTATTATAACGTCAGATGCTACTGCAATACCTTTTGCCGCGTGTTCGTTAAAAATGTAATTAGTTTCCCCGAGTATTACCCTGTCAAACCTATGTAACATGCCACCACTTCCAACTGTCAACATTTATCAGACTTCTAGCACTGTCGTTAAATGACAATTCCTGAATATGTTAACCTCAACACAATTTGTAGTAGCATTCTGAGATATAAGTGGAATCCATTACTAAGTGTCGTTACCATTAAAATGAAGTTTTAGCTCATTCACATCGTAAACCTACGTTTTTAACAAATACGCTGGTGCCACATCTGTATTACACTGGTTCCGCATTTACCCAGTCACGTCCCCCCACCACACACACCATTCCACCCCCCAACACCACCACCCCCTACAGTTGCGCCAGACATTTCCCGGTGTCTCTCTCTCTCTCACCAGTAAGTGACTCTGAGAAACTGAGTCGAGCTGCACGGGATTCACACCACGGAAAAGAAGGACTGACAACGCTGACTGTACCACCTATAAGTGTCGGCGATAGTACAGATAATTTCCCAGTATCCCGTCTCAGAACGTACCACGATCGTAATGTAAAGCATTTAAAAGCTACCAAAACTGATAGCAATAATAACCCACAAATATTAAAAGAATAAACGTACCACCAGCGCGTCCTTCCCCTCTCGCGGCTGTTGGACAAAGGAGGAGCAGCGGACGGGACGGGTTCAGGGGTTCAGGGGATTCGAAGCTGGAGGGTGAACTTTGCAGCGGAGGATTCGAGCAGCTGATCTTATCTCGTTTGCGGGTATTTCATTTTCTAGCGTATTTTTGTTACTTCCACGTGATCTAATATTAATGAAGAGCGATATTTTGACTGGAGAGGTTTGATATAGTCTTCATTAACCTCCCCAGCACATAAGCGTTTCCTGTATTAAATGAAAACATCTGGATGGTGAATTCGGCGATTAAAATTTCGAGTTGATACTACTTCCTTTTCTTTTCTTTTTGCTATCTCTAGATGGCTGTATGTAAAGTAGGGGTGATATTCGAATTAAGGAGGGTTGATATAGCTCACATTAACCCTCCAATACAAGACGGCCTTTCTTAAAATAAATTGGAAGTGTGGATGGTGAACTCTGTACAGTAGCAAAGGCTTCAAGCAGCCGATATTCACTCGTTCGCTGTAATAATTTTTCCTGGTATATTCTCGGTATTTCCAGACGATTTTATACTAACGGAGAAGTTAAATATAACCTTCGCTAAACCTTCCAATACAAAATACCTTTTCTAAGTTTAATGAAAACTTCTCGATGTTGAATTTGGCTATGGAGGAGTTCGAGCAGCTGATATTCATGTTTTCTCTGAATCTTGCTAACTCTGGATGATTTTATGCATATTACGAGGGATATTTCGAACTAAAAGGGTTAGATACAGCTTTCATTAACCCTCCAATACAGGAGGTCTTTCCTAAAATAAATGAGAGGGTTTGCACAGTGAATGTGAGAGAGAGAGAGACAGAGAGAGAGAGAGTAGAGAAAGAGATTCGACCACCAGACATCAGCTCCTCCACAGCGATTACTCTAGTTTGTTCTTGCTATCTTCAAGAAAATTTATACGTATTGTGAGAGAAATCTGAAACGAAGGAGTTAGATATATACTTCATTTACCCTTCCAGTACGAGAGGCCTTTCCAGAACCGAAGAAAATCGTCTGGAGGTGAATGAGACAAAACAATGCAGGATGGTAAACAGCAGATCTTTACTCTGTCACAGTTGTCTTCTACATTACAGTATTCCAGCTAAAGCCACACGATTTAATTCAGTTTAGAGTCATAAGAGCCTGAAAGTATTAATACCGTCACCATTAACCCTCTCACAATCAGAACAACTCTAGTACTTTATATCAGCTGACGAATCGAGGGAAGGAATCGAAGCAGGAAGGTGAATTTGGCGAGAGAGTTGATTACAAAACACTTGTATCTACTCCGCATTTTATCTCAGCTAACATCACTCTATTTTTCTGTTCTGACGGTGCTGCTGAGGGATGCCTTCACGCGGTGGCACTGATACAGCCAGGCAACTCCGCTGGGCGGCTATACAAACGTAACACAACTCCCTCCAAATCCCCTGAAGAGGGCAACTTCAGCCTGCAGTCCACCGGGTTTACGTACTGATGAGCCTAGGATTGCAGCCGCTACTCTGCTATCATCATTATCCTCCTCCTGATCATCATCATCATCATTCCGACGTTTCTTCTCACCCAGGGCTGGGATATGGGTGGAGTCCACATAAAAAAAGCAGTGAGGGGCTATGAAATGATTGCAGTTAAACGGGCCACACTCTCATTCAATCACCACTTAAGCCCCCGGAATCATTACTCCACAAATTATATCTTTGTGGGTATAACAGGACTAATTTTTTTTTTACCCACCTTGCTAGGCTCCTAGCATTGCAATAACTGAACCCAGTCACTTGTATACTCTTTTCACTTTAACTTGGCGTAAAACTGCCACCCTGAATGTTAAGTTGTAAAAAGGGATGGACACTTGAGAATGAATACTAGTCACGAAGAAATCACACACACACACACCTCTTCTCCTATCTAAATTATTTTCCTTAAATGAGACTAACATATTTTCTTTTGGATGACCAATGGAAAGATGGGAGTGGGCCTAGCACTGATGGTTGTTGCTGTTATTGTTCTAGGTTTATCTGGACGTGAACCTGGTGGACTGTAGGCTTAAGCTGTCCTTCTACAGTCCATTTTTTTTTTTTTTTTTTTTTTTTTTGCGTGAGGATAGGGAGGGAGATGATGGATGTTTTTATAATACGCAGTAGAACTGCCCAATTAAATCGGTGACACCACAGGAAGTGAAAAGATCTGTACAAACAGCGTGCAGATCCAGGCCGTGATAAGAAAATGTAAAAGTGTAGAGTACTGACCTCATCATCTAAGAAACAGTCGCATTACGAGAAATACAGGGTAGTTCGTAAATAGCCCTCCATTAGAAACTCGTCTGACGGTATCGTAGGTGCTGCTGGGACGGGTGTGGTCGTGGGTGTGACTGTCGGTGTAGGAAATATGAAATTTATGCAGGGTATGGTCTAAACTGATGACGGTGACTGAACCGTCCCAGCAACAAACTGCCCGGCAGAGTGGTAGAGGAGCGTTATATAATTATGAACTACGCTGTTGTACTCGATTTGGAGAGCGTAAAAGAAGTAATATAAGCTTTATGATAAGCATGAAACAAGAACTTATCAAAGAAGATAACGGGTGCTGCCAGCAAAAATCAAGTAAAATTAACAATGACACGAGAGATAACACTTCCTGTCGAGAAGTGAAAAATGTGTAAAGGACGGAAACACGTGTAAAATGAGAAGATAATGGGTGCGTCAGCAAAAAATTAGAGCGAAATAAAAGTCTAAATTCCTCCCACGGATGTGTCGGAGCAGAAGCCAGGCGAGGAAACAACAGCCCGGCCACAATTTACCACATTTCTAATAACAGCCAACATCGTGCGGGAAGTCTGCAGGGACCCGCAAAGAAACATTAGCTGCAGTTGGGGCGCTGGCGGGCGTTCTGTATCTTTCTTCGTTTTCTCGCGCGTAGGATGCCGGTTTCTCCACAAATTCTTTCTGAGTAACGAGGGGAAGGCTCTGAATAACGGTCCGACAAGCTGCCAGCCGAGTTGTTATGAGCTGGAGGGAACTAAATGTAATTAAAGTGATTAACGAGTGTCATAAGTGGCTGTGGAAAGGCGGGCTGGCTAACCAAAGAAAACGTTACAGTGTGAGTTGATGGGAACTCATCTGTTCTCCCAGACAACGAGATTTTCTGTTTCTTTTCTCATTCTCGTGTTGTCTTGCTTTAGGTCAACACAGCGGTGCTAATGGTTAAACAAGTTCACGTGTTTTATGGTCGTTACGGAGAAGCAGATGTGAAAAATCCTGTTCATGTATTCCTTTACTTTTCTCTGCAACCTACCTCTCTCCATCTCGTTATATTCTTCTCTTCTCATTCTTCATTCAGTCCTTCGTTACGTGGTCTTCAAAAACTCCCTCCCCATTCTTTTTTTTTTTTTTTTTTTAATCCACTCCCTTATCTACTCGCCTTTCGCTTCATCCACTCCCTCCCCACCCTCTTCATCCATTCCCTCCCTAGCCGCTTCATTCACTCCCTCCCCATCCTCTTCATTCGCCCTCCCACATCTTCATCCACTCCCTCCCCACCCTCTTCATCCACTTCCTCTGGCGCGGACGGGGAACCAACACATGGCATGGTGGAGCTGTGTGTCCTGGGTGGAGCTAAGCAACTGCGGCGTCCACCCAGAACCAAACCTCCTCATTTTCCCCTGCATCTCGCCGCGGGAAAGGAAGGAACCCTGTTCGACCCTGGCTAGGCGCTCTCTACCACAAGGGGGAGCCGCGCCGGTTCCCTACATGGTGTACGTACGGCCCCACTGAAGCGTGTGTGTGTGTGTGTGTGTGTGTGTGTGTGTGTGTGTGTGTGTGTGTGTGTGTGTGTGTGTGTGTGTGTGTGTGTGTGTGTGTGTGTGTGTGTGTGTGTGTGTGTGTGTGTGTGTGTGTGTGTGTGTGTGTGTGTGTGTGTGTGTTTTAGCCGAGCTCATTATCTCGAGTTTCATTAGTATACTTTTCTTTTTCTATTTCATGTTCTTTCTACACTTTGTGCTTCGCTCTAAAAAGACATCATCACATTTTTTTCCTTCATCCCCTCTCTCTCTCTCTCTCTCTCTCAGTATTTTTTGTTGGACACCTTTGCCAGGTTAAAGCAAATGAGTTACCATTTTTCTCTCTCTCCTTGCTTTGTTATTATTTTACTAATGCATTATCTCTTTCCTTTACTTTTATTTCTCGATATCTTTCCTGCAGTCCATCATTTCCTTTACTCTTTTATTTACGGTTATCTTTACTTCTCCATTTTCCTTCTCGTTACTTTTATTATTCTTCCTCACTTCCCTTTCTCACAGCATCAGTGGCCATGTTCTCTCTCTCTCTCTCTCTCTCTCTCTCTCATTATTCACTTCTGTTTTATCTCTTGCTTTATTTTTCTTCTTTTCCTTCCGGTGCATCGCTTTCCTCATCTCTATTTCCTGTTATCCTCACTTCCGCATGTCAGAAAAGGCGTGTATGAGGAAGAGGAATCGTTACTGAGTAGGGACAGAAATGCCCGAAGGTTCTGTCGACGCCATGTTCACAGGAACAGCGTCAGACACGTAGATAAATAGATACAGACATAGATAGATAGATACGATTGATAGACTGACAGATAGACACAGATGGATAAACAGATGGATGGATAGGAAGATGAGTAGATAGACAGACAAGCACTACAGACAGACAGCTGGATAGACAGTCCTTGAACAATTCTCCCCTTTCAACCTCTCCCTGTCATTCAGCCGCCTCCAATAGACAGACCGATAGATTTTTTTTTTCCTTACTCAGTACTTAAATTATTCTTCAGGTATTAGATAGACAGACAGATAGACAGACAGATAGACAGATAGATGTAGGTAGTATTTTTTTCCTCACTACCCGGTACGTAAATTCTCCTTCCCCTTCAACTCCCCTTTCACTCAACTTCATCCGAGAGAGACTGATGTAGATAGACAGACAGACAGACAGACAGACTGACAAACAAACAAATGTGACTTTCCTATCAGCCGGTACTGCATCGCTCCTACTCTTTCAACTTCCCCTTCATTCAGCATCCTCCATTCTATAGACAGATACAGACAGACAGACAGATAGGCAGGTATGCAGACAGACAAAGACAGATACATACGATTTTCTCTCTCACTACCCTATACTCAAATCGTCCTTTCCTCTCAACTTTCCCTTCAATCACCATCGTCCAATATATACACAGAGAGACAGACAGACAGACAGAAAGTTAGGCAGATATGCAGACAGACAGACACATAGATAGAAAGGTATACTGTACATGGTTTTCTTCCTGACTGCCCAGTACTCAAACATCCAGTCCTTAAAATCTCTCTCCCAGTACTTAAATTCTCTCTTCCTATACTTACATTCTCTCTCTCCCAGTACTTAAATTCTCTCTCCCAGTACTTAAATTCTCTCTCCCAGTACTTAAATTCTCTCTTCCTGTACTTAAATCCTCTCTCCCAATACTAAAATTCTCTTTCCCAGTCCTTAAATTCTCTCTCCCTGTACTTAAATTCTCTCTCCCAGTCCTTAAATTCTCTTTCCCAGTCCTTAAATCCTCACTCCCAGTACTTACATTCTCTCTCTCCCAGAACCTAAATTCTCTCTCCCAGTACTTACATTCTCTCTCCCAGTACTTACATTCTCTCTCTCCCAGTCTTAAATCCTCTCTCCCAGCACGTAAATTCTCTCTCTCCCGGTACTTAAATTCTCTCTCCCAGCACGTAAATTCTCTCTCTCCCAGTCCTTAAACTCTCTCTCCCAGTACTTAAATTCTCCCATCCCTTCAGCATCAGCCAGTCCTCTGTATCAGGTCAGTGAAGCCCGGCGGCCATGGCTCTTGTCAAATTACTGCACAAAGTTTTATTCGTTCTGGCTCACGGCCGCCCCAGCCCCGCAGCCGATATGAAGATAAATAGGATAGCAACTTTTTAATTTAAGTTTTCGGCCCTTGAAGGCTAAGTGAGGATGGCTGGGAAGGGAAGGGGATGGGGGAGGTGTGACGCGGAGGGAAAGGAAGGGAATGGGGAACATGAGACAAGGAGAGAGGGGAAATGGTTGGGGGAGGTTGTGTGTGTGTGTGTGTGTGTGTGTGTGTGTGTGTTGTGTGCCAGGTATAAGTTTGAGAGACGGGCGGCAGAAAAAAAAAAAAAAAAAAAAAAAAAAACGGGGTAAGGAAATGTGGGTCAAGAATATGCATGAGTTTGAGTGTGACGGGTGGGGTGTGGGTTGGGTGAGCATGGTGTGCGTTGCAGTGTGATGAGGGAACATTAATGGAGATGGATGTGGATATGGATAAGGATGCTGGTGTTGGGTGAGAAGGGTGTGAAATGAGGATGAGGGTGAGGATTAGGGTGTGGGGTGAATGAGGGCATAAAGATAAGAGGATGGGAGGTGCTTGAAATTAAGGAGTAAGGTGGGAGGGTAAAAGGTGAGGACAGAGAAATCAAGAATGAAGACAAGAGGGTCTGAAAACATGGAGAAATAGGCAGGAAGACTTAAGGGACTACAAGAGAAGGAAAGAATTAATGACGAATGTGAAATTGGGGACACAGGAAATGAGGAAAGAAAGGGAAACTAAATGAGAAAGACAGAAGTCAGGAGGAAGAGAAAGCATAAGAGAAATGGATGAGAGAGATAAAGGAGCAGAAGTGGACGCAGGATAAATGGAGAACGAGGCAAGACGAAATTAACGAAGATGATGATGATGACAGACAATGACTAAATAAGCAATGAGAGAAGGAAGAAAGGAAGAAAGTGAAAAAACAGAGGAATGAAGGGGCTAAGGTAAGAAAGGAATGAATGATGGGGGAATGAAGTAATTAAATGAATGAACGATGATGATGATGATGATAATGACGACGACGACTAGGAAGAGGAAGGGGAGGTGGAAGAGGGCGAAAGAGCAGTAAATATAAGGAGGAAGAGGAGGAGGAGGAGGAAGAGAGAATGCAAGAAAATTCCCGTGAAAAACATAGGATGGATCGCGAGACATTAAAAACAAAGAGCTATTACGAAAATGAGGCCGAAGAAGTGTGAGAGCAATGAGGATAAAATGATAATGAGGGAAGGAGAGAGGAGGAAAGGGAGGGAGGAAGACAGAAGGGGAAGAGAAAGGGGAAGAGATGGAGGTGGAAGAGGGGAAAGAGAGAAAAGGCGAAGGAGAGGGACGAAAGCATGGTAAGAATGGGAAGAGAGAGAGAGAGAGAGAGAGAGAGAGAGAGAGAGAGAGAGAAGGCGAGGGATGCAGGAAGAAAAGAGGAAGGAAGGAGGCGAAGGAAAGTGAAGAGAGGAGTGAGGGAGGAGGAAGACAGGAGAAAAGTAAGGAGGCGAGAGAAAGGGGAAGAGAGATGGGAGAGAAAAGGAAGAGGGAGGAAGATAGGAATGTGGAAACGGGAGAAGGGGAAGAAGAGGAAGCACGGGAGGAAAGAAGGAAGTGAGAGATAGAGAGAGAGAGGAGGGGGATGAAAGAGGAGGCCAGGGAGGATGGGAAATCAGAAGGGGAAGAGAGAGGGAGAAAGAAACAGGAGGCGAGGGAGGGAGGGGGGGAGAGAGAAGGCAGAGATGAAATTAGGACAAGGGGCAGAGAGTGAAATAAACGCGAAAACGAGAGAAAACACGAGAAATAAAAACACTGAACCATTTTATTACACTTACTGCCCCCTTCCACTTTATTCTTGCTTTTACAGACGATTTTATTCAGCTTAGGAGAGGGTTTTCGAGATGGAGGAGGTAGATATAGCCCTCCTTAACCCCTAATATGATCAATTTATTTTCATCTGGCGGAACTGGGCCACTCTCACACCTTGTATACTAAGTCGTGGTTGTAGGAAACTCGGTGGGCCTTGGTTACGAGGTTGGGATGAGTCTCCTTGGTTACTATTGTCGATTTGTGTTCGCATGTCAAAGATCACCAACCTCTTTCAGCTCGGTTGATGGCCAAGTGTAGTGAGATTTGAGGGTCATTTTCACTAGTAACCATGGAGATTCATCCCTATATCATCAAATTTTAAAAAACAATGAAGAGTCTAAGTTGTGCCAGTGATCCAGTTCCGTGAGATGAAAACAAACTGAGAACAGAGATGCCTTCACTGATTGAATTGGCCTAATTATAACGAGAATTAAAGAAAATAAATCAGAAAATACGTAATGGTAGTGTCGTGGTTAATTACATCATTCATCACAGTACGCTTTTTATGTAAGGTACAGAGAGTTATTATATTTTATCCGTACTATAAGTGAAGTATATTATTTATCTCATTTAGTACGCAAATTTTTATTATTATGCTTAAAATAACATCCCTATCTATCTATTGACAGATGTCTTAATCCCGTTCGGGGTGGCCACAAACAAATCGCATCCATGTCGCTCTGTCCCCCGTCATTTCATTGTCCTCTCCCCCCAGCTCACACACATCCCTTTCCCATATACCTCTCCACTCCATCCCTCCATCTCATAAAAGAATAGCTGTAGTTTAATATTGACCTATATGCATCTCTATATCATTTTTTTCAGAGGGAAGCACATATGTCTATCTATCTGTCTGTGTCTATTTATATAAGTCTGTCTACTTACCTATCTCTCTATCTACCTATCTCCCTATCTATCTCTATCTACCTACCGGTACCTACCTACCTATCTATCTATCCGTCTATCTATTTACCTATCCATCTCTCTAGATATACTTTAGATTTTTTTATTTACCAATCACTATGGAGCCCAAACGCTCTGGGAAAATCATCGCTTAAGGTCAACGAAGAATAAGTAGAATAAAAGTCAATATAATGGCAAGATGAGGTTGAAGGAATTTACATACGTGTCCCCTAAAAACTACCGCCTTGGGAACGTTTTCTGTCATTGGAAATAGGGTAAGATTGTACCGGGGTAGCCTTTGGAATTCATTTGAGAGAGAGAGAGAGAGAGAGAGAGAGAGAGAGAGAGAGAGGAAGGACGGTACAAAGTGACCGAATGAAAGAAGAGGAGGGAAGAAGGGAGCTAAACAGATGGGCGAGAACTGAAGGAAAAAATGAAGTGAAGGTAGGAAAAGGAGAGGGAACGAAGGATGGATAGAGAGATGGAGAAAGGGAAAGAAGGAAGGAGGGAGGGAAGGAAGGAAGGAAGGAAGGAGGGAGGGAAGGAATGAAGAAAGGAGGGAAGGAAAAAAGGTAACTTACATTTTTAAAAAAGGTCAACGGGGAAAGACTGTGATCCATTACTAAAAGAACGGATGAAGGAGACTGATAAAAGGGAGAGAACTGACAGAAAGAAGTGTATAAATGAAAGAACGAAGGAAGGAGAGAAATAAGGAAGGAAAGAAAAGAAAGGGGATAGATGGGAAGACTATACAAGAAAACGGAGAGCAGCGGAAGAAAGTGACCCATAATGTAAAGACAGAAATAAGAAAGAACTTGAAAGAAATGGACGAAAAAAGGGAGTCAGGAAAAGATTGAGGGAAGGTGATACTGAATGAAGGATGGAAAAGGTGATGGAAAGATAATGCGGAGTAAGTGAAGGATGAAAGGAGACAATGAATGGAAGATATTAAAATGTGAATGGAATAAAAGGAAAGAACGAGGGAAGGAAGAAAAGAAGGAGGGAAGGAAGGAGGGAAAGAAGAAAGGAAGGAGGGGAAGAAGGGATGGAAAGAAGTAAGGCAGACAATTTACATAGAAAGAGAGAGCAAGGGAGGAGCGTGATCCATTATTCAGACAGAAAGAAGGAAGAAGGAAAGGAGAAAGAAAGAAAGAATGAATGAAGGAGGGAAGACACGATGGAAGGACTGAAGGAAGGAAGGAAGGAAGGAAGGACGGCAGACAATTTACATGAAAACAGAGAGCAAGAGAGGAGTGATCCATTATTCAGAGACTCCACTTGACTTCAAAAGAATACTGGATTATTCTCTCGGCGCTGTCAACGTCTCCTCCCTCCCTCCTTCCCTCTCTCTCTAGCTTACTATCTCACTCTAACTTACTACCGGTATCTCACAATCTCAGCGTCTTCACCTCCATCTTTCCCTTTCTCATTCTCTTGTTCACTGTCTCTATCTTACTATCGCTCAATTTTCTAGCTGACTCAAAATATCCCCCTCTCGCTTACTAACTCACACTCTAACTTACTATCTCACGGTCTCTACGCCTCCACCTCCATCTCTCCCTCCTCACTCTCTGTCTCACTATCTCACGCTCTCTCTAACTTACTATCTCCACCTCTATCCCTCCCTCACTGTTCCTCCCTATCTCCCTAGCTCACTATCACAGTCTCTCTAACTCTCTAATTCACAATCTCACTAAATGACTTACAATATCTCTCTCACACTCTCAAAATCTCTCTTGCTCACTAAAAAAATCTCTGGTTGATTGTCTAAAAAAATCTGTCCCAAGCTATCTCATAAAATCTCTCTCTCTCTCTCTCTCTCTCTCTCGGCATCCCACTCAATCACACATTTCTCCCTCTTTAAATGTTTCACTTCCCAGGGTCTCCATCCCCCCTCCCCCGCCTCTGTCTGTCTGTCTCTGTTTCTCTCTCTCGTCTGTCTAACTCTTACCAGCTCATTATGTAACTGTCTAACAAATGGTTCGTTTCTACCATCTTTTCTCTTCTCCTCTCTCTCTCTCTCTCTCTCAATTTTACTACTTAGCAGCTTCACTTGTCTCATTTCAGTTAATATCCTCAACCTCTCTTTCTCTCACTACCAGTCCTACTCAGCTGGAACAGGTCACGTGCATCTGCTCCAGGCGGTGGCTCAGTCTGTAGAGACGTGGCCTGCAGTCCTACTGGACCCAGGTTCAACCCCTCGCTGGGGCAGGGAACAGTTTAAGGATTTGAATTCAATAAAAGCAGACTTTACTGATCTAACAGAAGACCCGCCGACATGTAAAAATACCCCCGCTAATACCAGCATATTAGTCCTGTATGAGACAGCCCTAGCATGTATTCAATATGGACGGTGGGTGTTAGCGCCGAAGTGGTGACATGTAAAGGTGTATGGTATGTAGGAGGACTACTGGGCCTTGGAAGCAGGCTGTGAAGCCTATGCCCAGAGTCGGACATAAAAAAAAAAAAAAAAAAAAAAAAAAAAAAAAAAAAAATGCCAGAAATTTTCCTAAAAACAATGAAGCTGGTTTGGAAATTTTTATAAGTAACCAAGAAACAGTTTAAGTCATCATCCATATTCACTGACGCCTCGAATTTCAGGTAATCTCTAGGTGGGAGGACAGGTGTCAATTTGGCCTGTTTCTCCGTAATGTTCGGGGCTTTATACCGTCGGGGATGTGAACTGGCGCGAGTGAGACAACAACAACAACAGCCGGAAATAGCAACAGGGAGAGAGACGGTGACAGTGAGAGACGGAAACAGCGGGAGAGAGCAAGTGCGAAAGACACGGCAACAGAGAGAGAGAGAGAGAGAGAGAGAGAGAGAGAGAGAGAGAGAGAGAGCAGCGGGAAACAGGAACAATCACAGACAGCAACAGCGAAAGAGTAACAGTGAGAAAGACTAATAGCGAGAGATGGCAACAGCAAGAGAGATCAACAGTCAGTGACAGCAACAGCGGGGAAGACAGTAGCCGTGAGAAAGACAGCAACAGGGAACACGATACTTGATTTCTTCTTTTTCCCGTTATTTCTACTATATCTTGCATTCTCACATTATTTTCTTATATCCGGGTAAAGGCGTCAATTTGGCACGTCTAGGCGTAATAATTGGGACTTAATATACCAAGGGACGTGAATTGGCGAGAGAGAGAGAGAGAGAGAGAGAGAGAGAGAGAGAGAGAGAGAGAGAGAGAGAGAGAGAGAGAGAGAGAGAATATCGAGCACAACAAGAATTCGTAGCACTTCTTCCTTAATTACTTTATTTATTTATTTATTTTTTTTGCATATCACTTCAGTATTGTTTTCTCTTAAAGCATTCGCTTTTTTATTATCTACCTACGTTGTTTACATGAGTTATACAGAAGAGGATATTAAGGTGTATACTATAGTCAAAATAAATAGCTGAGGATAAGGTGTTACGAAATCCCAGAAAGCAACGAGAATAGACCCGATATGTCCACAGTTGTACAGACAGGAAAGTAAAAGTGTGTGTGTGTGTGTGTGTGTGTGTGTGTGTGTGTGTGTGTGTGTGTGTGTGTGTGTCCCAGTGACGAAAACTTCATATTTCTACGCTGATTTAATCTCACACACATTTTATTTACATTACCTGATTTCTTTTACACCTGATTCTTTCCTCAACCTGATTTCCCCGTAAAGAATAAATACGCCCTCGTGGAGATAAAATACGCCAAGGAAAACACTGATTGTTTGCGGGTCGTGCGTCGCTAGTGCAGGTGACGAACATTGTGTCCACCGCCTCCCATTTCCCCCCATTTAATATTTTCACCCAGGTTATGATACTTCCTCTACCCTATTACATCAGCGCACCTACATTTTTGCCTTAAGTTACAGTGTTACCTATGTTGATATATTTCACACCAACAGCTACGTCAACCAAGCTTCAATACTTCCCGTGAGCTAAAAGATATCTTACCTCCGTGTTCAGTCAGGTAAGGTAAGAGCAGGGTAGGGCACGGCAGGACAACGCGGAGCAGGGCAGGCCAAGGCATCAGGGACCAGGGCAGGACAACGTGGAGCAGGGCAGGCCAAGGCATCAGGGACCAGGGCAGGGCAGGGCAGGATGTTAGTTAATACCTGAAAAGATCAAGGTTGATAAGTGTCCCCTAGACTGAAAGATGCACCGTCACAGGATATAATGTCATGCAACTCGTGATGCCATTCAGGATACAGTATTTCATAGTTTAGTCTCTTCACTCCGATAACGTATATTTCTACAGGTAAATATATTGATAGATGGATAGATAGATGGACAGATAAAGCTTCTCGAGTGATAAAGAGTAGTATATTATTGTCGGCGACGTTATCGCGATTTCTAGATAACATTACCCATTTCCCGCCATAACACTTTCCAGTTATGGCAACTTACCTCCCAAAACTACCTCGCACCCTACCAAGCGTTTTCTATGCCTGAACAACTTGAATAATTCCATTTACGGATCACGAGCTTTATTAGAGCACTGTTATGCAGCTTAAACCCTTTCAGCGCACCATTTATTGTTATTCTGATTCTCACTAACTCAAGACGATTTCCTTCGGCTGAGAGAAACTATGGGAGTTATGGTGAAAAACAATCTGTATAAAGTTTTCACTGCGATGGTAATAGTAATAGTAGTAGTAGTAGTTGCAACCCCAGGCTCATCTGCATGTGAACCCATTGAACTGCAGGCTGAAGTTGCCTCTATCCTACAGCCCACCATCCTACTTTCAGGGAAGTAGAGAGGGAGTTCAGGGACGTTTGTTTGCCTGGGCAGTTCCATCACCCAGTTATACCGGTGCCACCGCATGAAGGCGTCCTCTTTACTGCAATGGTAAAACTGAGATGTTTTGGTTAGCGTGACGATTTTATTTTGGAGGGAAACCTTATGCCGTCAAAAGGTTAAATTACAAACTGGAAAGCGTAAGTAAAGTGAAAATCAAGTGACTGAGAAAAATGGAGAAAGAAAATGCGCCACCGTCCTTCCCGCCAAAAGCCCTCCGTCAGTGGCTGATTGGTGGCGTAAGCAAAACAAAGGACGAGCCAAAACAATAAAACAAAAGAACATCGCCACCTTCCCGTCCCGAAGCGCCTTGAATTCTGAAACACTGAGCGAAGAATTTTGGCGCTGCTATTGTTGTTGTTAATATTAAATTTGGGTATTTTCGTTTTGGTGCGGTTTTCTGTATTTTTGTTTTGTTTCGTTCGTACAGTCGCGGTCAATGATCCCTTTCCACATTAGGAGACCCGAATTAATGAAGCAAATTTTGACCTTTCTAACCCATTTGAACTTTGCTTACTAGTTTCGCTAGATCCCCTAAGTTTATGAGACGGCTTAGAGTCATTGTAAGTGAATTACTGATTGCAAGAGCACGTGGTAGGTTGCATGAAGTTTGTGTATTTCTATATATATCAACCAATCTGTCTGTTTGTCTACTACCTGCCTGCCTACCTACCTATCTACGTATCTATCTGTGTGTGTGTGTGTGTGTGTGTGTGTGATATGTGGTGAAATAACGAGTGTGGTGAAGTGTGGCATGGCGTGTGGTGGTGGGGTGTGGTGAACTTGTGGTGGAGCTGAGTAAAATGTGGTGTGGAGTCAACACAATAATAGGCATGAAAGTGGAATAAATGGGAGGTGTGGCACATTTTGGGTGGATATGATGATTGCTGTCCTGAATCCGTGTTTTTCCATTTTTTTCTGTTTCTGGATGATGATGATGATGATGATGATGATGATGGTGATGATGATGATGCGGCTCTCGTATTATTTTTTCCTCTTCCTGGTGCAGGATGATGATGATGATGGTAATGATGATGATGATGCCTCTCTTATCATTGTGTTTTCCTTCTTTTCTTGTTTTTGGAAAATAAAGATGATGATGATGATGATGAACTGATGATGATGTGGCGGTTCTCGTATTATTTTGTTTTTCCTCTTTTCCTGGTTCTGGATGATGATGATGATGATGATGATGATGATGACGATTCTTTTTATGGTTTTCCTTTTTTTTCCTGCTGCTGGATGATGATGATGATGATGATGATGATGATGATGAACTCTACTACCTTTGTGTTTTCCTTCTTTTTCCGTTTTTGGATAAAGATGATGATGATGATGATGATATATTACGATGTAAATGAAGTATAGGCGTAAACTGTAAATGAAAAGTGTAACGAACGTGTAGCTGCTGAGTGTAAAAAGTGTACACGAGTACTGAACTCCACTATATAAGTTTGAATCGTAAGTATGGTGATGAAGTGTAAAAATAAGTGCACATAAAAGAAATCTGGTTGTAAAGTGCAAAATGTTATCGTAGTGAAGGGGTTAGGATGAAAAGTATAAGTAAAAATATAAATGATATATGTTAAATGTCAATACAAAATAAATGTAAAATATAAGTGAAAGGTAAAAAGAATATAAACAAAAATATAAGTGCAAAAATGTCAAATTTGTTTATAAAAAATTAAAAATAAAAATGTAGAAAAATAAGTAAGATATAAACAAAATACGTTAACCAAAGTGCAATGTTTAAATGTGAAAACAAATATAAAACATTGGTAAACTGTCAATGAAAATATAAACCCCAAATATTAGTGTTTAAGTAAAATTATACCTGTAATAGTAAAATAAAGGTGTAAAAGTAAAAATATACGTGTAAAAATATATGAAAATACACCATTTAAAATACTGCGTAAAATGAATGTGTAAATATATGTGTAAAAGTAAAATAACAAGTTTACAAACATATTTCAGATGCCAATAAAAATATAAAAGTATGTGTAAAAGTAAAAATATCAGTGTACATAGGTGTAAAATTTAAATGTAAAAATGTAAATAAAAAAAGTGCTGGTTGTGAAGTGTTGGTGTGAAATCTATGCATGGCTTTCTATACATCACTGCTTGCATGCATAAATAAATAATGCAGGTCACTTTCTCTCTCTCTCTCTCTCTCTCTCTCTCTCTCTATAAACGGCAGTTATCTTTTTCTGGCATCTCTTCAATCTTCCTTGAGAGCTTCATTAATTAAACTGCAGTAAGCGAGTGAGTGGTTGAGTGAGTGAGCGAGACAGAGGAGAAATAAAAGGGAAAGAGCGAGCAAGGAGTGAGTGAGTAAGAGACTGTGACACTAGGAAAGAAATTGACGAGTGAGGTAAAACAAAATACTGTCTGAGATCTGCCAGACATCTGAGAGCAATTAGGAAATGAGAGAGAGAGAGAGAGAGAGAGAGAGAGAGAGAGAGAGAGAGAGAGAGAGAGAGAGAGAGAGAGAGAGAGAGAGAGAGGTCATGGAAACTAAAGGCCATTTGCTGAAACTCCCCAAAAAGGTAAAGGGAAAGGAAGCCCCGATTATGAACGATATTTTTAAAGCATGTGATAATAACAGAACCTGTCTGGCCTCTTTATATCATTGCTAACTGCTCCCTATAATGTGGGATGCAGGCTAATTACATCTAATAATTAATGCAGTTCCATAAATGACTCAAAATTATAGAGACCTAGCATAGCCATCGCTTTTTAATTTAAAGTATATGGCCGTAAGAAGTACAGAAGGGTGAAAGATAAATGAGAAAGAGAGCCAGGAGAGCGAGTGAGAGAGTGATTGAGAGAGGCAACTTCGAGAAAGATTTGTGAGCCAGCGAAATACAAATGGCCCGGAATTTGAGAATAATGAAGACAGAGAGAAGTCATTAGGATTTTAATTAACAACTAATCATGACAAATTGAAACAGTATGAGAGAGAGAGAGAGCACATTAAAAGCACGCGCGCGCACACACACACACACACACACACACTTCAAGTAGCCATTAGGTTTAGTTTACATTTTAAGAAATGCAAGATCACCGTGTCAAACAAGGAAATATTATTGTCAAGGAAGTACACTTTTAAAACAGGAACTTAAATCAAAGTAAAGACATGTTAGCACGGACAGTTTATACAGCCAGAACATCTTTTAAAACTCCAGCACCTTCCTTACTTCGTGCACCTCAGACTCGGGGGGAGGAGGAGGAGGAGGAGGAGAAAAAGGAGGAGAGATAGAAAAGGCGAAAGAGAAATCACAGACGGAAAAATAAAGGAATACAAGGATAAGAAGGCGAAGTGTGTGTGTGTGTGTGTGTGTGTGTGTGTGTGTGTGTGTGTGTGTGTGTGTGTGTGTGTGTGTGTGTGTGTGTGTGTGTGTGTGTGTGTGTGTGTGTGTGTGTGTGTGTGTGTGTGTGTGTGTGTGTGTGTGTGTGTGTGTGTGTGTGTGTGTGTGTGTGTGTGTGTGTGTGTGTGTGTGTGTGTGTGTGGTAATGGCTGCACGCTAACGACTGATCACCGACACTCAGTTCAACATGACTGATGGGATTAAGAGTGGGGCAGGAGGAGGAGTAAGATGGAGTGGAAGACGGAAGGGCAAGGAAGTAGAAAAGGAGGAAGAGGAGGAGGGAGAGAAGGGGAAGGAGGAAGAGGAGAGTATGAATGGACGATATGAAGTGGGAGGGGAGAGGAGAAGGCTGTGAGGAGAAGGAGAGAAGGAGGGGGAGAAGGAAGTATGAGGTATAAGAAAATCGGAAGAGAACGAGGTGGAAGAGGAATGGGGTGGAGGAAGGAGAGAGAGAGAGAGAGAGAGAGAGAGAGAGAGAGAGAGAGAGAGAGAGAGAGAGAGAGAGAGAGAGAGACTCTTGGCAAGAAAGGAGGAGGAGGAGGAAACTATAGAAGGATTCTAATACGGAAGAGAAGCAGGAGGATTGGGATTAGGATTACGACTGGGATTAGGATTAGAAGAATTAGAATCTGGAAATATCAAGAATGAAGTAAAGTAGACGTGGCCAGAGTGAAAACATTAGGTTAAGGGTGGCAGTGGAGGAGTCAGTGTACGTCAAACCCCTCCGTCGAAAAGCATCTCCAAAGCTGAACAAAATCGTCCGGAACTAGCAAGAATAAAGTAAAGGAGACGTCATCACAGTGAAGAGGTTAAGTTAGGTTTAAGTTAGATTACGTTAGATTAGGTTCGTAGCCAGAGCGGTGCTTCTTGGGTTCCATGAATTTGTTACGTTGTTAGCTTAGGTTAAGTTTGGTTAGTAATTTCAGTCAGATGGTTAAGGTAACATTAATCTGCCATGTGTTAGTTAGGTTTGATTAGGTTAGTATCTGTAATGGTGAGTGATGTTATGCTAAGTTGAGTAACGTTATGCTAAGATACGTCTGGAGTGGCAAGGTAAGTCTAGGATATGTTTAACGTAAGGTCGAAAGGTAAGGCTATGTTAGTTTAGGCTGGGTTAGGTGAGATTAGGTTAGTATCTGTTATGTTGCTTCATGTTGTGCTAAGTTACGTTATGTTAGGCGAAGTTTGGTTAGGCCTAGAGCCGGAGTGGTCCTTGTTGGGTGATCTGTGGAATAGGCTGCCATTAGGGTGAAAATGTGATACAATGGCGTTTGGATCTGTTCACCCACCATATTCCTCTTTTTTATTCCTTTTTTTCTTTTATTACGCTGGTGTCTTTTATTCCCTAACCCTGTTCTTGTTTTTCTTACTCTTGTCTTCTTCGTTTGCTATAATTATCATCTGGGCCATCACTACTTGCCTATTTTCCCCTCCATTTTGTTTCTCCCTTTATCGCATCGAACCCCTCTCTATTTTCTTCTCATTTCCTCCACCCTTCTTCGTCCTTATCACCCACTACATTCTCTCCTCTTCCTTTCCCTCCCTTCCCTGCCCTCTTTTTTCCATCCCTCTCTCTCTCTTCTCGTTAACTTCCTCCCAAGAATTTTCCCACAAATTGAGTTACCCGTGGAAGACAGACTCATACCAGCACATTAGCTACGTTCTCCGTCTGCCTGCCTGTCTCTCTCTCTCTCCGTCCCCCCCTCCTCTCCCTCTCTCTCTCTCCCTTCGCCCCCACGCACTACCTCACTGCCATCATTCCTTTTACCTTTCCTGTTCTTTTCTCCTCTCCCCACACCACCCTTTCCCCTCTCTTCCCTATAATTTTCACCCTCCCTCCTTTCTCCCCTCTCTCTATACCATCTGTTTACCTGGCTGTGTATATATGTGTACAGTATGTGTGTGTATGTATGTGTGTATGTATGTATGTTGTGTATTTACTGTATGTGTATGTATGCATGTATGTATTTATGTATGTTTATGTTCGTATGTGAGTATGTATGTATGTGTGTATGTATGTATGTTTGTCTTCTTTCCTTCCCCTTTCCCTACCAGCTCTCTCCTCTCCTATGTCATCGCCTTCTCTACCCACCATCCTTTTTTCTTCTCTCTCTTTCTCCCTCCTCTCTCTCTTTTCAATTAAACCGACACGCCGCGAAAATACAGATCCTTGTTGAAACATAGTAGATACAGGGCAATGTAATGGGGGAGTTAGGTGGAGGGTAGGACAGGTACAAGACACAGACAATGAAACAGAAGACAGTGGCAGCAGACAGTGGGATGGTGTAGGTGTGGTTGTCTGATCTTTGCGGACTGTAATGTGGCTTGTGAGAGTCCACCCCAAAGACTCAGTGGTAGTCTATGGGGCTGGAACTTCCGTCAGGAAAGTCCTCTGAACATAAGGCCAGTATCAAACCGGCTGAGTCACCGAGAAGCCTTAACGTAGTGCCACTCTCCACCACATTCCACTCTCCTCTCCTCCACATCCCCTTCTCCTCTCCTCCACATCCCCCTCTCCTTTCCCGTCTTCTCCCTTTCCCTCTCTCCATTCCTCTCTTCTCCCTTTCCCTCTCTCCTTTCTTATTACTCCTCTCATTCTCTCTCGCCTTCTTTGTTCACCTGCACTCGCTCTCTCTTGTTTACTTCTCCCTACCTCATCACACTATCCTTTTTCCCTTCTCTACTTTCTCCTCTCCTCTTTCTCTCCTTATCAACCCCATAGAGTAGCTACAAAATACCGTATTGGCGTTCTCTCTCCTCCCCTCTCTGTCTCTCTCTCTCTTCTTTCCCTTTCACTCCTCCAACATCCCTTTCCAGTTTTTTCATTTCTCTTCCTCTCTTCTTTCTCATTCTTTTCATACAATCCTTCTCCTCCTCTTCTCTATCTCTAATTTACCCACCCCTTTTTTTCCCCACTATCCTTTCTCTGTCTCCCTTACTCCTTACCTCTCGCCTCCCTGCTCCTTTCCTCCCCACTCTCTCACCCCAACCAACCCGATAACCACGAATATACAGACCCTAGCTAAAGGCATCCTCTCTCTCTCTCTCTCTCTCTCTCTCTCTCTTTCTTGTCTTTCCCCACCATCCCTCTAACTCTCGTCCCTCTTCCTATCTCTCTACCCTCATCATCACCCCTCTTTCTCTTCTCCCCTCTCCTCTCCTTCTCTCTCCTCCCTCCATGCACTTTCTCCCGACCAACACCACAGCCACGAAAATACCGACAATAACCAGGTATAACTACGTTCTCTCTCCTGGTTCCCCCCCCCTCCTCTCTCTCTCCTCTCCCCGTCCCTTCTCTCTCCCAGCCATCCTGATAGCCAGCAAAATACCGTCCCTAGCCAACCGTATCGGTGCTCTCTCTTCTCTATTCTTCTCTCTTCCTTCCCCCTCTTTCCTATCATGTCCTCTTCTCCTCTCTATCTACCTAACTCTGTCTCCGCTCCATACAAGTACCGCACCATTCATCTCTCTCTCTCTCTCTTCTTCGTCTTCTTCTCTTACCGTCCCTTTCACTCTCCTCCCTTTTACTATCCCTTTCTCCTCTCCTTCCCTCTCGCCTCCTCTCTCCTCTTCTTTCCCTTCCCTTTCTCCCCTCTCCTCTCCTAGTCTCCCCACCTCTCTCTCTCTCTCTCTTCCCGAACCAACCCGATAGCCAGCAAAATACCGACCCCTACCCAAACGTATCGGGGGCCAGTGACAAAAGGTGACGCTAATGGACGTGTTTTCAATGACCGCCGCCAGAGGTCCGCGTGTGGCTTAGTGCAATCACCGTCTGAATGGCGGCCAATGGCAAAAGTTAAATGAAATGCGTTATTATAGGGTGGCGTGGGTGGGGGTGGGGGTGGGGGTGGGTGAAGCTAATGGGGTGTGAGAGATTGTTGGGATGTGGAGAGGAGATGCAGAGGTGAGGTGAGGTGAAGAGGAATTTGTTGGAGTGGTGGGAATGTGAGTGGGAGTGTTTGTGAGATGTGTGGGGTTAATGGGATGAGAAAGATTTTTGGGGTGTGGGGAGGCAATCGAGCAGGAAGTGAGGTGGGGGTGAGATGAGGGGAGGGGATAGGAAGAGAGGTGTTGTGAGGGAGGAATGGGTGGGGTGTGGGAGTGAAATGTGTGGAGCAAATGGAGTGTCGGAGACTTAAGGTGTGGGAGGGGATGGGTAGGTGTAATTGGGGAGGTGTGAGATGGGGTGAGGTGGTGTGGGTTTAGGTGATGGGAAGAGGGATGTCGTGGGTGTGGTGTGGAGGTGGAATTGTGGGTGTGTGGGTGAGATGTGCGGGGCTAATGGGATGTGATTGATGGTGTGTGTGTGTGTGTGTGTGTGTGTGTGTGTGTGTGTGTGTGTGTGTGTGTGTGTGTGTGTGTGTGTGATTGTTAAGATGTGAGGAGTAGAGGATGTAATGGGGAAAGAAAGAGGAAGAGGAGAAGTTGTTGAGGTGGGGAGTGGTAGAAGGAAGAGAAGGTGGTGGGGTTGGAAGTGAGAGTATGAGAATTTGAGCTGGATGTTACGTGATGGTGTGTGAAACGCTGAAGTAGCAGAGACAGAGGAAGGGGGAAGAGGGGCGAGGTGGAGGTTTGTGGATGGTGGGGAGGGGGAGGTTGGGAGGAGGGAACTGTTTGGTTTGTGTAGGGTGTTAGTTAATCGTGTGTGAGAAATTGGAAAGCTGAAGAGAGCAAGGAGTGGGAGAGAGTAAGCTGGGGTAAAGTGGGGGTAAAAGGAGGGAAGTGAGAGGAAGAGAGGTTGGCTGGGGGGTTGGGTGTAGGTGTGTGTGAAGCTTGTGCAGGGTGATACACTCTGTTTACTTTAACTTGGCCTAATATTGATATGCCTCCATCTTGACTGCTTGGGGGAGTAACAAGAAAATAACACATGGGCATTGTATTAGTCACAATGTTCTATGGAAAGGATAGAGATCCACAGCATCGTATTATTCTGCCACTGAGCTATATAAAATAAGCTGCAAACGAACGAAATATTTCCCCAAGTTAAGGGTGAGGGACCATAGTTAACGGAATATAAGGGACTGGGATATTGGGCAGGGGCGCCACAGAAGTATTTGTGGTGGACGCACATGCTGTAAGGGGGCCCAGTTTTCAGGACTGGCGGATGGCGAGCAAAGCGAACCTATTCATGGTTTTTTTTTTTTTCCGATCAATTTAAAGCGAATTTTTAGGCTATCTACTGAGGTAAATTTAGGTGTACAATAAAAAGTTTACTTTGCAGATACATGCATTATACTGTATCTGAAATTTACATCATCCATGAAGCTGAAGGATACAATACGTTGTTTTTGAGTCACTGTACTCTAGGTTTCTATACGATACTATATTTGGTAACTACATCGACATACACAAATCATTAGGCCAAGTTATAAAGATACCAGAGATTTTACTACAGAAAGCTGAAATATATGCATGGGATTGAGTGCATTTGGTAAACAAAACTCTGTTATGAAAAACACGTCACCTCTTTCATTAAAAAGGAAGATATACAAACAATGTGTCGTCCCTGTACTAATTTCTGTAACAAATTTAATGTATAACAAAGTGTCAACTGCTCGTCAGTGAAAAATTCTCGGACTCTGTATAGGAGTCGCAGTGTTTTAGAGGCTTCTTTGGCAATGGATCTAACAGGGTGTCCAGCTTAGGTTAGTATTTGGTGTCACACCGACAATATCAGTACTTGAGGAAGTGGGAATATTTACATTATTAAAAATTATGTGGGAGTCGGAAGGATCCAGTCGGTTAGAAATCTGAATTATAACAAAATTCTGACGAATAGGCAATACCAGTAGCATATTTAACTTAACAATGAATAATGAACTATAGGCTATAAGAAGCAAATTATGGCATCAATCTTTATCTTGGTAGAACTTATACTGGTGTCATTCAAAAATAACACTGCTTCTAATGCCAACAACACAAATAGGCTTAGGCAGTCTAGATCATAATAAGCCTACCTGTGGAGCCTGTACAGTGTGGCACCGAAAATCCGAAATGGCAGTTATCCCTAATGTTCAAATAATATTCATATCTTTTATTACTGTGGTACTTTACTATGGTTTTGTTTCCTTACCTTTAACAACAGGCTATCCATTCAGGCTATGCATCTCTTAGCCAAATGAATTGGTTGAATTGACGGTTGCTGCAATTCCTCAATACCTAGAAATGTAACTATGGATTCTTATGGAGGCTGCAGGCATAAAAAATGCAAAAACAAATTCCTAAGAGATGTATAACGTTATAAAACAAAGAAATTAATCACCACCTCCTTCACTGCTCCTCCGATTGTAAACAATGAACGTTCTCTAGCATTCGAAAACAATAAAATTACAATACTAATAATGATAATAATCGATTGTATTGTGAGTCTCTTATAGAGGAAATTAACCAATAATAAAACCATTGTTTTATCAAATGATCATTCGGGTGACCAATTATCCAAAATATCAAAGAGATACCGAAATACAACATTCGTCTTTGGTGTAAAACAAGATTATGGTAACTAAAGAAAACCATCCCGAACGCAAGGACGGGGGTAACTATTTAATTTTCTATGAATTCGCCTATTAGTGTTCTTTCTTTACGTACACCCACAAACCAAAGTTCAGACCCTCCCCTGGCTGGTAGGGAGTCGAAGCCAAGGCTGATGAAAAGCTGAACGACCGAACAGACTGGCGTAACAAATTGGTAACGAGTTTATATCTCACACTTTACAGGTGTAAGCCCCGCATGCAAAGAAGACAAGTACTGCAGGGAATATGTTTCGAAACTTCAACTTATTATGCGTCTGGA
>NC_137000.1:5416630-5446630 GCF_032717465.1 Coenobita brevimanus | reverse complement strand
AGAGAGAGAGAGAGAGGAAGGGAGGAAAGGAGTTAAGGAGGGAGAAATGGTAGGATGTAGGAATGAAAGTAGGGAAAGAGGGAGGGAGGGAGGGAAAGAAGACAGGATTGTGAAGGAACATTGGGTGCAAGAGGATGGATAGTGGAGGTGACCGACCCTCCCCCAGCATACACAGTGGTGGGTGGGTCTAAGCGGGAGGGAAGTAGGGAAGAAGGGAGAGAGAAAAAGAAGGAGGGAAAGAAGGAGGGAAGGAGAGAGGAAAGAAAGGAGAGAAGGAAGGAGGAAAGGAAGGAGGGAGGGATGCAAGACTATGGAGAGAAGGGGAAAAGGAAAGAGGAAAGGAAGAAAGGAAGGTCTGAAGAAGTGAGGAAAGGAACGGGGGAATAATGCTAGGAGAAGGACAGGGAGGGAAGAATGGACACAAAAGGGGAAGGATAGACAAAGGGGACGAGTGGAAGGATAAATCGAACACAAGAATAAGAAAGGACAAAGAACATGATGGAATAAGAGAGAGGAGAAGAGAAGGACGGCGGGAAGGAAGGAGAGAAGGAGGGAGAACTGATGGCTGGAGGGGAGAAAGGGGAGTGGAAGGAGAACAACTTAGTGTGAGAGTTCCCCCCAGGGCGACCCACAAAGTAACGCCTGTGTGCAATAAATCAAATAACTAAACCATACTGTTATATTCCGAAACGGCCTGCTTCATTGTCTCCATATTGGCCCGTATTCTCGATGGGTAAGAAGGCTCCCTAGCTACTCTTCCTTAGCGATTTATTTTTGGATATACCTGGTTACTATCCTTTTGTACGCTATCTACCTACACATCGACCTACATCATACCACTGTGTACTACTACGTGAAGGATGGAAGGAAGAAGGAAGAAGAACCAAAACAGGAAGGAAGGGATGGAGGGAAGGGAGGAGGGCGGGAGAGAGTAAGAAGGAAGAAGGGAGGGACGGAAGGAGAGGAAAGGATGGAGGGAGGGGGAGGAAATGTCGGAGGTAGGGAAAGAAGGAAGGAGGGAGGGAGGAAAAGACAAGGAAGGGATGAAGAAAAAAAAAAGGTGGGAGGGAGGGAAAGAAAAGAAAAGGGGGAGGAATGAAATGAGGGAGTAAGGTACGAAGAGAGGGAAGGAAGCAGGAAGAGGGAATGGCGGAAGGAAGGAGGAAGAAGAAAAGGAGGAAAGGAGGGGAGGGAAGGAGGAAGAGGACAAGGAGGCAGGAAGAGAGGGAAGGAGGAAAAGGAAAAGGAGGGAGGAAGGAAGGAAGGGAGGGAAGGCAACAGCACCACATAGTTTACACAGGTACGGGCCTAGGGGGGGTAGGAGAAAAGGAGATATAGATAGACAGAGATAGATAGATAGATAGACAATTACAGAGAGAGAGAGAGAGAGAGAGAGAGAGAGAGAGAGAGAGAGAGAGAGAGAGAGAGAGAGAGAGAGAGAGAGAGAGAAGGACTGAGGGGAAAAAAGGGACGAAGGAGGAAGAGAGGAAGAGGGAGGGAGGGAGGAGGGTAAAGGGGAGGGGAAAATATGGAAGAAGTGATGGAAGAAGGATAGAAAAATGGAAGGAAAAAGGGAGGACGAGAAGGAAGAGGAAAGATATGAGAGAGGAATATAGGAGGAATGAAAGAAAGGCGAGGGGGAAGAAGAGAGGGGTGAAGGTAGGGAGGAGGGAGAGGATGAGGAAGGAGGAAGGAAAGGAGGAAGGAGGGAGAGGAGGAAGAAGGAGGGAGGGAGTGGAGGAGAGAAGTAAGGAGGGAGCGAAGGAGGAAGGACGAAGGTGAGAGGAGGAAGGAAGGGAGGAAGGAGTTAAGGAAGGAGGGAGAGTGGGAAGGAGCATGCGAAGGAAGAAGGTGAACGAAGGGAGAAAAGGAAGGAGAGAAGAAAGGAGGGAGGGATGAAAGAAAAAGGAGGAAAAAAAGGAACGAGGAAGGAGGATGGGAAGGAGGAAGGAGGGAAGGAAGGAGGAGGGAGAGAGGAAGGAGGGATGGAAGGAGGAGGGAGAGAGGAAAGAGGGATGGAAGGAGGAGGGAGAGAGGAAAGAGGGATGGAAGGAGGAGGGAAGGAGGGAGCCCTGGGTGTATTAAATCCAATGGACCATCTCTCAGTCTGTCAGCTGGGGACATGAGAGAGAGAGAGAGAGAGAATAAGAGGTAAATAAAGGATGGGAGGGATAGAAAGGTAGTGGAGAAAAAGACAAATGGAGGGAGGGAGAGGAGGAGAGGAAGAGGAGGAAGGAAGAGGAAGGGCGAGAGAATGGGAAAAAAAACAGAGGGAGAGAGAAAAAGAACGGAGAAGCAGAGAGAGAGAAAAAACAAAGGATGAGTGGGGGAGAGGGAGATGAAGGGGGCGGGGGGGGAAGAAGGAAGAGGGAGGAAGAGTGTGTGGGAGGGCAGGAAGGAAGGGAGAGAGATTTATGGAAAGGGAACATCTGAGAGTTGAGGACAAGATGACGAAGAAGTGAGAGAGAGAGAGAGAGAGAGAGAGAGAGAGAGAGAGAGAGAGAGAGAGAGAGAGAGAGAGAGAGAGAGAGAGAGAGAAGTACTAGGAAAGAATGGGAAAAGGCTAGGGATCAAAGGAGAGAGAGGGTGGGAGAGAGACGGGGGAGACGGGGGATGAGAAAGAGAAAAAGGGATATATAAATAAAAGATGAGGCAGATGAGAAACGAAAACCAAGGAAGGAAAAAGGGAGGAGAGAGAAAAGGGAGCAAGAAAAGAATGAGAAATAAGGATGCAAAGGGAAGAAGGAAGGTAAAAGAAAACGGGGAACGATAGAAGAGGAAGGGGGAACTATGAGGTATAGGAAATGAGATGAGAAGAAAGGAAAGATCAAAATTTCGGGAGGTAAAACACACACACACACACACACACACACACACACACACACACACACACACACACACACACACACACACACGAGAGGGACAGAACGAAAAATTGGAGAGGGGGAGAGAAAGAGAAAAGAGAGAGAGAGAGGGAGAACGATGAGAAGTGGAGAAAAGAAAGAAGAAAATTTGGTTAACAAACGTAAAGATAACGTGGGAAGGAAAGACAATGATAAAAGGAGAAGGGTGAGAGAAGTGAGGGGAAAAGAAGTCAAAAGAGGGTGAAAGAGAGGAGATGAGAAGTGAAGATGAGGAGAGGAGGAGAAGTGAAGATGAGGAGAGGAAAAGATAGGAGATGGGAGAAGGGAGAGAGGGAGAGAACAGAGAAAAAGTGGGAGAAAATACAGTGATGGATGAAAGAATGACGTGAGGTGACAAAGTAAGAGAGAGATTGAAAAGGGAGAGGAAAGGAGTGCTGAAAAGGAAGAGAGGAATAAAGAAGAGGAATAAAGAAAAGAGAGAGAGAGAGAGAGAGAGAGAGAGAGAGAGAGAGAGAGAGAGAGAGAGAGTTTTTATGTTATTAGATTATTATTATTTACGGCTGTCAGTGCCGGGGCGGCCGGGGAAGACAGCTGGCTCTCTCACTTTCTCACACACTCACACTCTTTCCTCTCTTTGTATCTATCTTTGTCTGTCGGTGAGTCTGTATCTATCTTTGTCTGTCTGTGAGTCTGTCTGTGAGTCTGTCTGTCTGCCTCTCTCTCTCTCTCTCTCCTTTTTCTGTCACTTCGTCTCTTTTTGTCTGTGTCCGTCTGTCTGTCTTTTTGTTTGTCTGTCTCTCTGTAAGTATGTGTATGTCTCTCTTTTTTTTCATTTACTTTCACTGCTGTCATTTTACTATCATCCCTCTTCCCTGTTTCCCTCTCCTTTCTATATACTGTTCTTTCCTTTCCATACCTACCATCTTGCCTACACACACACACACACACACATACACATTCTCTCTCTCTCTCTCTCTCTCTCTCTCTCTCTCTCGGAAACATAGATAGAGTACTGATAGTGTTATAGAATCAGATAATATAATTGCACACAAGATAAGGAGTTGTCGTTGTAGATAAGATTATACCAACAGATACCGTAGCTAAAGTTAAGATAATAGAGGCAGATAATGTAGTTTAGATAATACTGCTCTATCCCCACTCTCCTACCCCCCCCCCGCCCCCACGATAGATACGATAGATCAAAGTAGCGACACATCACAAACTTCATCAAAACTGCAGCGAAAAATAAGGTGATTCAATTAGCAACGACGGACTGGGGTGGGGGTGAGGGTGGGGGAGGGGGTGAGGGGGTACTGGGTGGGGGTGGGGGTGGATTGGGGTACGATTCTTTTTTTTTTTTTTTTTTTGGCTGATTGGTTTAACCCCTTCACTACGGGCTGGGTACTACAGAGGGACGCCTTCAGGAGGTGGCACCGATATGGCCGGGCGATGGAGCTGCCTGGTTGTATAAACACGGCTCGGTCCCTACTCTATTCCCAGACGGATGGTGGACTGCAGAAGGATAGCTTTGGCCTGCAGTCCACTAGGTTCACGTTCAGATGAGCCTTGGGTTTCAACTACTACTACTACTACTACTACTACTACTACTACTGTTACTACTACTGCTAAAATTACGGAACATTCTTACCGCCGTGTTGAAAGTTCCTTCAATCCGATGACGAGCCTCATATTCCATTACTGCTACCAACAGACGATTTTTATTTAGCTCTGGAGAGGCTTTTTGAATTGGAGGGGTTAGATACAGCCTTCACTAACCCCTTCAGTTCAGTAGGCCTGTGATACGCTGAATAAAATCGTCTGGCTAAAAATAGAATAATATAATCGCCACTAAACTGAAAGGAATTAAAAGTGAGCGCCCAAAGGTGTAATTAAGCCCTATATTTTACCTGTCATTTATGGTGCACCTGTAATTACTGTGTTTAGCCTGCATACCACATTAGAGAGCGCTGTCAGCAACGATACAGAAAACTTAGACATTTGGTAAAAAGTATGGGCTTGTTAGTATCCTCTCTCTCTCTCTCTCTTCTCTCTCTCTCTCTCTCTCTCTCTCTCACTGGTGGTCTGTTTATCGTCTAGGAGAGGAAATTGGAACCTGGGGGTGAGGGATGGGTGGGGGGAGGGAGAGGGTGTAGGAGATAAGGGTAGAGGAGAGAGAGAGAGAGAGAGAGAGAGTGCTTTCTTCCTTCACATTCTTCTGCTCGTGTTTTGTCATTTTTTTTCTCTCTCGTCTCTGCCTTCATCCTTTCTCTCCTTCCACCAGTATATTCCATCCTTTTCACACATCCTTTCTATTCTACGTTTTTTATTCTTGCTTATCTTACTCATCCTGCACTTTTGTTCTTCACTCTGCTTTGCTTTTCTATCTGTCTTTCCGTCCGCGTTCATGTACCCATATCTGTGTCTGTCTGTCATTTGTCTTTAAGTCTGTCTGTCTGCCTGTCTGTCTGTCTCTCTCTGTATATATGTCTGTAAGCATTTCTGTATGTCTATCAGCTTTGTCTGTCTACTTGTGTCTTTATTTGTGTGTCTGTCTGCCTGTTTGCTTATCTATATGCCTGTCTGTATATTCATCTGTCTCTGTCTGTCTGTCTGTCTATCTGTCCTCCCACTCACCTCTCTCTCTTTACACTCCATTAGCTCCCCCTTCTCTCCACCCTCTCAGGAAAGTTGAAAAGTCGTGGATAAAAGGGTAACCCCCTCGTTATTTGAGGGTAGGGGTAGGGATGGGGGAGGGCGGGAGAAGAGGTAAGGTGGGGGAAGGGTTTGGAGTGTGGGGGGAAGGGGAAGGTAAAGGTGAGGGGTGGCGAGAGGGTGAGGGAGGTGGCAGTAGGAGGAGGAGGGGAAGCAGGAAAGATTCAGAAAAAAAAAAATGGGGAGGAAAGGGAGAGGGGGAGGGAGACAGAAGGGAGGGAAAGGATTCAGCTGGAAGAGCGAAGAAGAGAAAGAGGAAAGTGACAAAAGAAGGTTAGTGGGAGGGGTAAACAAGAGTAAAATAAATTAGGAAAGAAAAAAACGGAGGTAGGAAGGCTAGGTGAAGATGGGGATGAAGGGGTGGAAGAGGAATGGCGATGGAGAGGCAGAGGGAAAGGGAGTGGGATGATAGGACGTGGCTAACTAAATAAAGAGGAAGAGGACGAGGAACAGGCAAAGGCAAACTGAAGGGCAAACTACCAGCAGAAGGAAGGAGGGGGCGACGCGGTGGTTCAGTTAGTTTGGTACTGGCCTCACGTTCAGGAGGCGCCGTCCAGGGGTTCCGGGCCCAACTTACTGCCACTAAATTTGCGAGGTCGACATTCACAAGCCAACCCCTGTCCTTCAACTGCCAAATAGTCAAACGCACACTAAACCATTATCTACTATTACTATCTCTTATTTCAGCGTCTGTGTCTTGTATCTGTCCTGCCCTCCAAACCCACCTATGACCCTGCCCAGTCGTTAAGGGGGAGAGGAGGGAAGGTGGAAGACGGGTAGATGAGGAAGATGAGGGGAAGTTGACTGGTGAAGGGGGAGAAGAGGGAAGGTAGAAGAAGAGTAGATGGGAACGATGAGGGAAAGCTAACTAATGAACTTTCGAATAAAGAAGAAAGGTATGGAAGACGGACGGGGGAGGGGGATGGGAAGGGAAAGGAGGAAGGAGGAAAAGGAGGAAGGAGGAAGGAAGAAAAGGAGGGAGAAAAAGGAAGAGACAAAAAGGAGGGAGAAAAAGGAAGAGACAAAAAGGAGGGAGAAAAAGGAAGAGACAAAAAGGAGGGAGAAAAAGGAAGAGACAAAAAGGAGGGAGAAAAAGGAAGAGACAAAAAGGAGGGAGAAAAAGGAAGAGACAAAAAGGAGGGAGAAAAAGGAAGAGACAGAACAAGGAGGGAGAAAAACGAAGGTGGAGGAAAAGGAGGAAGGAGGAGTGATGGAGGGGAAAGAGCAGAAACGAAGGTGGAGCAAAAAGAGACAGATCCTCACTCTGATGACATAACTTTCCATTTGCTCTTTATCTCCAGACTATTTTACTCAGTTTGGGAGATTCTTCAAATCTAGTATGGTTAGCGACAACCTTCATTAACCTCTTCAATACGAGATCTTTCCTGGGTTCAGTAAAAGCCTCTGGAAGTAGTAAGAATAAACCGTTTAATGAATTTAATCAATGGCTTAAGAAAAGAGGAAGGGAAATGGCACAAGGGTTTACACACACACACACACACAGACACACAGACACACACACACACACACACACACACACACACACACACACACACACACACACACACTCTCTCTCTCTCTCTCTCTCTCTCTCTCTTTCCTTCAGTTTCATTTGCTCATTTTCCTCATCGCACCTCATCTCTCTCTCTCTCTCTAACTCTCTCTCTCTCTCTCGCAAACACAACTTCACCCCAACATCCAAATTTGCCAGCGAGGGGAGGAGCGCCAAAAACTAAGCAAGCAAATGTTATGGGGGGCCAACTTGTCCACAGCAACTGCACGGACGGCCACGCTCAATAATTCATTTACACTCCCTGGGGTTCGGAACTGGTGAAGCGGCATTTGGTTCAGGCACAGGTTCGAGACGATATAAAGGAACAATTGCCCGCGACTGTACATGCCAGACAATATTTCAATAACCTGGGGACATATTCAGTTTCGGGAAGACTTTTCAAACTGGAGGGGTTAGATAGTGCCTCCAATACTCCTTTCACTACTAGGGTGCTCTCCTAAGCTGAATAACATCGTCTGGTAGCAGCAAGAGTGAAAAATATGTAACCCTGTCAGGCTGAAAGGAGTGAAAATTGAGATGGCATGAGGGGCCCGGGAGGAAAGGGTAAAACATCAGTAGCAAGCAGTAAGTTTGGTGGTGATAACGGAACTTTGCTGACACCCTCACCCACCCTATGTGATAAGCAGAAGGGCAAAAGGCAGACACCCCCTCTGGTTCACTTTTACACGAGAAAATGGAGGGAAGGAAGGAAGGAAGGAAGGAAGGAGGGAGGGAGGGAGGGAGGGAGGGAGGGAGGGAGGGAGGGAGGGAGGGAGGGAAGGAAGGAGGAGAGGGGGATGAGGAAGGCAGGATGGAAAGCTGACTGAAAGAACAGGACAGAAGAAAAAAGAAAGATAGAATGAAAGAAAGAAAGACGGAAAGAAAGATCGAAAGAAAAAAAAGGAAAGAATGAGGGAAGAGGCAGGGAGGGAAGGAACAAGGAAAAGGGAAAGCAAATAGCAACAGATCAGTTATTTCTTTTCGAGTCTATGAGTAAGGTATCTATTCATCAGCCTAAAACAAAGTAAAGGAGGAAGGACAGAAAGAAAGAATGAATGTTGGATGGAAGGAAGGAAGAAAGGAAGGGAGGAAGGAAAGTAGGAAGGAAGGAAGGGAAGATGGAGGGTTTGTTTCCATTTCATGCCTCTTTTTCTACCTCGAGTGAACATGTTTCCAAAGGCGTCATCCCCCTCTTCCTCCCCACACACTCAAATTGACAGACAGAGACATGCGGACAGACGAACAGGCAGACAGAGACATTTATAGACAGGCGGAAAGGCAGACAGACATAGAGATAAAAAAATTCACACACACACACACACACACACACACACACACACACACACAACACGTACACAGCAAAGACAGGGTTCCATACCATCCCTTCTTATCCCATCCCCTCTGCGGTACTCCCTGTGGGCCTCTGCCATACTGTCCTTCCCGCCTGGCTCTGACAGTTGTGATCTCTCTGAGGGCACAAAAGGGGACTCCACCTCTCTCATGCCGTAGCTTCTGGTTCAAGGGAGCCCTTTTCCTGCAGCCACAATCTGACCCACACCAAAAGGATTTTTCTTAACTCTTCCCTACGACGTCTATATAAATATAAATGTAAATGTAAATGGATGATAAATGAATAGATAAATAAATGCACAAGTAAATATAGAGAGATAGGTATATAGATAGATAGATAGATAGACAGACAGATATAGATGCACAGATGTCAGAGTATATGGGTTAGCGTCTACGGAGGGGTTAGTTTATACTGATTACATAATGCTATTCTTGAGGCATGCGACAGGTCACCGCTGCCTTAAATATCTGCACTAATTAGCCTACCATCAGATCCCTAAGCTCCTGATTTCAAGGTATAAGATTTGATGGACAGATGGATGGATGGATGAACTCACACGCTCAGGCGGACTGGCATGATCTTCCCTTACTTAAACATCAGCTGTCTGTCACACGCTGGAGAACAAAACAAACGAAAAAAGAAACTTACTCGCCGTTGGGAACCACTTGAACTTACGGACTAACTTCTTTGTTAAATAAAATCGTCTCGGTGTGGTTAGAATAGGGGAAAAAAAAAAGTCATTGAGCAAAAAGGATTATGTTGTTGATGTGTTCCCTAAATTTGTTACGCAAGATATGGGTGTTCTGTGTAATCACTAGTTCTGCTAAAATAATATTCGTCTTAATAACCTACTTTCATATTTAATAACTCAGTAACTTAATCATTTCATATCACTAGCTGGATTTATCGCTGACTAACGCACATCTCTCACCACCACTATTTCAAACCACGCTTCTCTAGGTCTATCGCCACCACAGCCACAACTACCGTTATCATCTACCACAACTACCACGATCATCTGCCACAACTACCATTATCATCTGCCACAACTACCACTATCATCTGCAACAACTACCACCAGCATTTCGTACCACAACTACCACCATCATCTACCACAGATACAACCATTACTGCCGTCATTCCTTACCACTCACCGCACGCTGGTATCCATTCTCTCTCTCTCTCTCTCTCTCTCTCTCTGTGAGAAAAGGAAGAGACGAGTCAGGAACGGAAGGGAGGAGTTAGGTAGAAGGGAGGGGGGAGAAGACGGGAAGGAGGAAGGGGAAGAGGGAAGGAGGAAGGGGAAGAGAGAATGAAGTAGGTATGAAGAAAAAGAAGGAAGGAGAGACGAGGAGGAAAGGAAGGAAATAAGAAGTGGGAGGGAAATGAGAAAAGAGAAAAGAAGGGTTGGAAAGGGATGAGAGGAGTGGAGAAAAGGGAAGGGAAAGATGGTAGGGGTAGGAGGAGAGAAGATAAAATGGAAGGAGGTGGGAGGGTGAAGATAAGAAGAGGGGAAGAAGGGAGGGAAGGAGGAAGAAGAAGAGATATGAAGAGGGGAAGAAGAGAGAGAAGGAAGGACGACGGAGGGGAGGAGGTAACAATAGAGGAAGGAGATTAGAAATAACTGACAAGTGAAGGAGAAGAGGCAGGCAGGCTGCCATGAGAGAAGGAAGGAAGGAAGGAAGGAAGGAGGGATGGGAGGGAGGGAGGAAAATGATGAATGAAGGAAGGAAGGAAGAAGGAGAGGAAGGAGGGGAGGAGGAAGAAAAGAAGATTATGAATGAATGAATGAGGGAATGAACAAACAATTCTGGAAGAAAAAAAGGGAGGAAGGAGAGATGAAAAGAAGGAAGGAAGGAGAGAAGGAAGGGAGGTAAGGGGAACTCAACTCCATGAAACAAGCTGTGAGAAGGCAGTTTGTTGCGGCCATTGTGTGGGGAGTGAGGGGAGTCAAGCTGAGGGGGAGAAAGGAAGGGGGATAAGGGGTATGGGGAAATGGAGGGAAAGAAGGAAGGACGAGGGATGAAGAGATGGAGAAGAAGGAGGAAGGAAGAAAGATGGAGAAATAGAGGGGAAGATGGAAGGACAGGCGAAGGGAGAGAAGGAAGGAAGGCAGGAGAGAAGCAGAGTGAAAGATATGGAGAGATAGAGAGGAAGCAGGAAGACAAAACGAAGGAAAGAAGGGAAGAAAAAACTGAAAAGAAGTGACAGATTATAGAGAGAGAAGATAGAGGAATGAAAGGAATAGAGGCGCGGAAAGAAGAGAGAGATGGGGACATGTAGGGAAGAGAAAACAAGTCGGTGGCTGCGTCAGATTGGCACTGGTTTCATGTTCGAGAGACGCTCTACAATGGGTTGCAGTCCCAGTGATTGCCTCTTAGCTTGTGGGGCAGCAAGGGAACGCCTGTCTGTAAAAATCAAGTAACCAAACCTACACCATATCACTGTGTTCTACCAATATCTTTTGTTTCACTGTTAGTGCCTTGTATCTGTTAAAATCTACACCATACCACTGTGTACTACATGTGCTCTCTGTCATCGTGTGATGAGTAAGAATGGAAGTTTGGAGGATGAAGTACTTTAAAGGGTACAACAAGGAAGAAAGGAGGTTGGTTCTCCGAAAACAGTGATAAGAAATGGGGAGGTGAGCATGGAAGTAAAAAAGACGCTGCATGATAGTATTATGATATCAACTCTAACGTATGGAAGTGAAACTTGGATCTTGCTGGAAGGACACAAGTCAAGAGTGAGAGCAGCGGAAATGAGTTATCTGAGAGGAGCATGTGGATTTACATGGAAAGACAGACTGACATATGAGGGCGTGAAGGAGCGTTATGATATGGATGTGATTGAAAGCGTTAGGAGAAATACACTGAGGTGGTTTGGCCATGTGGAGAAGATGGAGAGCGAGAGACTAACGAGAAGAGTGTATGTGAGTGAAGTGGGGGGGGGGGAATTGGGAAGGGGAGGCAGAGGATAAGGTGAAGGGATGGAGTGGAGACGTATATGAGAGACGGGTGTGTGAGCTGGGGGGAGAGCAATCACATGGCGAGGGACAAGGCGACATGGAGGCGATTTGTTTGTGGCTACCCTATACGGGATTAAGGCGTCTGGCAATAGATGGATAGACAGTGTGCCTTGTATCTGTCCATCAAACCTACACCATACTGCTGTGTATTATGCCACTCTCTTCTATTTCCCAACATGTATCTCGTATCTTACCCTCCCCCTAACCCCTACAGTACAGTACATGGCTTTACTCTCCACTATACTACTATCAATATCTTCTGGTTCGCCGTCAGGGCCTTGTATCTGCCCAACCCTGCTCGTAACCTCAACAGTATATGACCCTACCTTTCACCATACCACTGTCTACTACCACCAGCTTCTCTTCACCGTCTGAGCTTTGTATCTATCCTTCTCTAGTTCTACCTCTTCTGTGATTCTTCTCATTCATTTAGGGGGGTGTAGGGATGGAGGGGAAACGGATAGGATGGAGAATAAGGAGACAGAAGAGACACGGAGGGAAAAACGGTAAGGATGGAGGAAGGACAGGAGGGGGAGAAGGAAAGATGTAGGAAAGAAATACAGGGAGGAAAAACGTGGAGAGAGGGGACATTGAAGGAGAGAGGAAACATGGAAGAGGAGGGGAAAAGGTAAGGGCGTCAGAGAGCTGGAGGGAAAAAATAGAGGCAGGAAGGACACGAGGACACGACAGAGCGAGAAGAGGAAAAAGAAGGAAGGAAGGAAGAAGGGGAGGACTGGAGAAAGAAAGAAAAATAAGATTGTGGGAGACAGAGGAAAGAAACAGAAGGACGAAGAACACGAAAAACTATTAAAGGAAGAGTAAAGAAGAGAATGAAGGAAAATGGAAAGGAAGGAAGGAGGGAAGGAAGGAAGGATGTGGAGAGAAGGATGGAATGGAGAAAGATGAAAAAGACTGAGGAGGGAGGGGGAGAGGAAATACAGGGAGGAAGGACACGGAGGAGGTAGGAGGGAGGAAAGAGGGAGGAGGAAAAAGAATTACTGGGAAGGAGGATGTGAATGAGTGAATGAATGAAAGATGCAGAGAAGGGGAGAAAGGGATAAAGGAATAAGGGAAGAAAAGGAAGGGGGCTGGAGAGAAGTTGAGAAAATAATAATAATAACGATAATAATATAATAATAATAATAATAATAATAATAATTATAATAATAATAATAACAAGAATGAGGAACGAGGAACAAGGATGGAAAGAGAGACATTCAGGGAGGAAAGCAGTGAAGGAAGAAGAGGAATGAATTAGAGGGAAGAAAGGATGGAAGAAGGAGGCAACGAAGGGAGGATGGAAGGAAGGAAGGGTTTGGAGAAGAGAGAGAAAAAAAAGGAACACAGATGATAGATACAGGGAAGAAATGAGGAAATATAGAAAGGAAGGACGTAGAAGAGGAGGAGGAGGAGAAGGAAGAAAAAGAAGAAGACGGAGAAAAAGAGGTTAAGGAAGGATGGGAGGAAGGTGAGGGAAAAATGAAAATAAAAGAAAAATGAATAAAAAAAAAGTGATAAAAATGAAATGGAATAAGGTATGTGCCAAAGATAACATTTGTTGGGCAGGGCGGATGAAAACGAGATATCAACAACGGTAAGAAGGTAAAAAAATCCATATATAAGGGATGAGGAGGAGAGAAAGGTGGATGGGATTAAAGACATAAAAAAAGGAAACGGTGTTGTGGTAGTTGCAATAGTAGTAGTAGTAGTAGTAGTAGTTGTAATGGTGGTGGTAGTGGTAGTAGTAGTAGAGTGACCCCGGTCTGTCTGGCTGAGCAGAGTCAGCAATTGCAGACAAGAAATCATCCCTGCAGGGACATCCCGTACAGTGAACAGATTTTCTCTTGCGGACAGTGCCTCGCCACAGCGCCTCTATCCAGTTAACAGAACCACAACAGCAGGCTCCACAACACCACGTTATTTGGTTATATGGTTACCTGCCAGGGTTATAAATGGTTTCCTGGGTTACAGGCACTAGTGTAGAGTCACCTTAGCAAGAACTAGGCAGCGCTACACCAGTTGAGTGGACGATGGTCGCCACCACCCATCATCAAGGAAAAGATGTAAATCCCGAGAGTAGCAGAGACGGTGGCGCAGCTACAAGGGCCTGAAGAGGGAGAGCGAGGGGAGGAGGGGAGAAAAATTGGGAGTGAGTGAAATTATGAAAGACAGGTACATGGAAAGAGGAAGATATGGAGGAAAGAGGGATAGGGAGAAGAGAGAGAGAAAGAGAAGGAGCGGAAGAGACAGGAGGGGGGGGGAGAGGGGGCAGGGATTCCTAGAAGTAGCAGGAAGTTGGTAGCGGTTGGAAGGGAAGGAAGTGCGGGCGGGCAGGAGGGAGGAAGGAGGCAGGGAGGAGGAGGAAGGAGGCAGGGAGGGAGGGAGGGAGGGAGGAAGGGAGAGAGAGGAGGAGGAGGAGGAGGAGGAGGAGGAAGAGGAGGAGGAGATAAGATAGAAGGAGGAGGAGGGACAGGAGGAGAAAAGAAAGAGGAGAAAAAGAAGTGAGGAAACGGAAAGTTGGGAGGAGGAAGGAAGCAGAGGAGGGAGAGGAGGGACGATTGAGACTGAAGAATAGAAGTGACAGGAGGGGGGAGGGAAGAGAGTACAAAGGACTACAAAGCAAACAGCAACAGACCTTATGGTCTTTTCGAGGCTGTTTGTTACAGAGTAGACTATGACTACGAGATCTAATTCTACATGCTGAACGATAAGGATAGTAAAGCAAGAATGCTCCTCCTCCCGACTCCAAACCCTCCAGTTAAAACTGGCAGGAAGGAGAACAGGAAGAAATGGGAGGATGGGAGGGTGGAAAGGGAAAAGAGGGGAGGAAATGGGAGGAAGAAGGATGATGATGATGATGATGATGATGATGATGATGATGATGATGATGGGGGGGGATAAAGGATGAAGGACGAAAGACGAGAAGAGGAAGGAGTGGGAAGAACCAGAAGGAAAGGGAGGAAGGGGACGAGGAAGCAAGGAGCGGATGGAGAAAAAAGAAAGGGGTAGGGAGGGAGGAGGAAGGATGCGGAAGAGAAAGAGAGAGGGGAGGGTGGAATATGACGGTGAGACGAGAGTGGGAAGGAGGATTGGAAAAAGATGGGAGAAGGAGGAGGTGACAGAGGATTAGAGGAAGGAAAGTGAGAGAAAGAAGATGAAGGGATAGCATAATGGGAAATGGATTGGAGAAGGGAGAAATGAAGAGGGAGAGAGAAGTGGACATAAAGAAGGGAGAAAGGATGAATGAAGAAGAGGAGAAAATGGAAGAATACGAGGGAGGGGGTCGTGATGAAGGTGTGATGAGGGGGAAGAATACGGGGAAATGAAGAAGGAAGGATGAGAGGAGAGGAGATAAGGATGAGGGAGGGAAGAGAAGGATAAGAGGGAGGAGAGAAGGATGAGGGAGGGGAGAGAAAGATGAAGGGGAGGAGAGAAGGATGAGGGGCGAGGTGAGAAGGATAAGGGACAGGAGAGAAGGATAAGGGAGGGGACAGGAGGATGAGGGAGGGGAGAGAAGGATAAGGGAAACGAGAGAAGGATGAGGGAGGGGAGAGACGGATGAGGGCGGGGAGAGAAGGATGAGGGGCGAGGAGAGAAGGATTAGGGAGAGAAGAGAAGGATGAGGGAGGGAGAAAAGGATGAGGGAGGAGAAAGAAGGATGAGGGAGAGGAGAGAAGGATGAGGGAGGGAGGGAGGGGAGAGAAGGATGAGGGAGGGACGAGAGGTGGACAGTGGCGTGTGGACAGTTAAAGGGGAAGGAGTTTCCAGACGGCCTCACACAGACTGGCGTAATGTGCACACACACACACACACACACACACACACACACACATGGCATTGCTGTCGTTCACGTCCCAAATTATAACCATCAAAACAGAAAGATAGCATAAATCATCATCATCATCATCATCATCATTATACATGTCCTCCTCGTTCTGCTCCTCCTCCTCCTCATCATCATCATCATAACCTTACTGTCACTAATAAATGGAATGTGTAGTATCCAGAAATGGGAAAATACAGCACCAAAGCAGATCTACCAACAGAGTGCCCAGTGAATCAAGCCATACAGCCCTCGTTATAAAGAAAAGACATGGAAAGACAATATACCTCAGAGTAGTCATTTCCTTTCCCCTTTATAGTGGTAAGTTTTTTTTTTTTTTTTGGGGGGGAGTAGCCATGAAAAAAAAAGACGTTCAGCACCAAAACAGAATCTAAAAAAAAAAAAAAGGAAAAATACATAAAAAGGGCTTCTTAGTGTTTTTCTTTTCCTTTTCTTAGGCAGTGTTGTAAGAAATTAGGGTCGAGGAGGGGAAGGATGACTGTGGGACCGTACTGTAGGAGGCATAGGAATTTCGTCGCACCTCTTCCTTAGCGATTTATTTAGCCCAGTACATTTTCATACTCTCTCGGATGTTCTGTCTTTGAATGTCGACATGGTTTGTATCAGTGACACAGAAGAGGATATTAAGAGGAAATAGGCACAATAAATTGCTGACAAAGAGTTGCTACGGCGTTTCCAAATGAGCATCAAACACGACCCTAAGATAGGTAGAGGCCCGTGATATGGATGCCCTGGAAAAAAAAAAAAAAAAAAAAAAAAAAAAAGGTCTGAATATTTGGTTTCATTCTGTAAGGTAGGTTATGGAAGTGGGTGAGGTGGACGTGATTACTGAGTTAAATGACGCGAAACACCGTAACACAGTCAGTAAATATAATAACTGAAAGATTAAATAGATCAATAAAGCAAAACGTGTGATGCATTTCTAAGTGACGAGGAACCATGCCAGCCAGAAAACTGCTGAAATGAAGGAATAATTAAATAAGGAATTAAAGAGCGATGGGGAGGGAGAATGACTGTCTACGAGTAATTGAGATGTTTTCCGGTATTATTTATTTCTCATTATTTATTCCTTATTCCTTATTATTTATTTCTCATTATGGCATGTTAATATTAGCTTGTGTGTTATTAATGCCATCTCTGCTAATAATACAAAGGCATAAATGAGAAAAGAGAACTGTAAGGTGTAACATGCAAGCAAACTGCTAAAGACGAGGTTCTAGGGAGTATTTGTAGTTGACGAGAATACGGCTGTACATCATAATATGGTTTTGTGTAAAATTCATACAATTCTCATAAGGACATAGTCTTCGCAGATAACATCTAACTGTCTATATGTCTATCATCCATTCATTTTCTGCACCATCACGAGCGTAGGAACTCGGGATTATGCCACTCAAGCCCTGCAACTGAGGTGAGGGTGACCAACCTCGATCGCCACTGAGCGACATTACAGTATGTTGGCAGTACACTCCACCCAACTTTCAAATGTAAACACTTACGAACTCCATCCGGTTGAGGCATTTTAACGCACAAGACCACCGTGCATCATTTGATTATATGCTTACCAACAAAAGTAGTAAATGGTTTCCAGGGTTACGGGAAACTATTCGCCTTGTCACTCAATACTGAGTCACCTGAAGGCAGAACTCCATCGAGTGAGTGAATGTTGAGTGCCTCTTATCTACAGCAACATAAGAAAGAAAATTATCCAACCATGTACGGGATACAATGGGCCCTTCCAAAATAACGAGACCAGGGGCCGTATTCAGAACTATTCCTAAACATAAGTCATGTAGAAGTATGCTTGTTTATACCCTTGTATTTACTCGAATAGCTACCAAACTCTTCACAGACAAACAGGAACGAGCTTTAAAACGAACCAACTAAGCAGTATGATTCAAAGTAATACTTCGCTGTTATGGAGACCTGTTCATCGTGTACACTGGTCAGGATACTTTCTGAATACAACCCAGGACCCTCAGTGTCATTAGGGCTTCTACACGTAACCCATACAACACAAAGCGCTACGAAGTTTCCTTGTACAGTGTTCAGTGTCACAGTAGGCTGGTCTAAATTATGCAGCTAGATTACACAAACTCCAGTACTTATCCAAGGGCACCGTCGACATTTTTTACTTTCATGTTAACATTTTTCCCTCAAGGCGAGTCATTTGTCTAGGCTACACCGGGACCGTGAGGGAGGGCTTAGGAGGGGAGCTGCGAGGGGGTGAAGGGCGGATTGTATAAGCGGCGAAAAAGCGGTAGAGGTGGAGAGGAGGGATGTAAAGGGGTTTGAAGAGGGGAGCTGAGGAAATAGGCGAAGATGGTGGGCACAGAAATAGCGGTACGGGGGGAAAGGAAGTACAAGGATGCAAAGGAGACGATTGTGTAGGATGTGGAAAAGGTGGAGAGGCTGTAGAGTGAGCAAACAAGGGCGGGGGGTTTGTAAAGGGGGTCAGTGAACGGTGGCAAAGAAGAAAACTACGAAAGCGGAAAATGTGTGTGTTTGGGGGGGGGGGGGATAGTGTAGTGGGCGGTGGAGAGGAGGTCTGTAGTAGAAAGCAAACAGGAAACGGACCAAAAGGGGCCGTGCAAGGGAGGGCGGCAAGGGGGAGGAGGGGGAGCAGGGCAGGGGAAGGGGTGTGAAGGGGGCAGCAAAGGAGGTTCTGCATAGATTTATAAAGAGAGGGGAGGCAGAGGCAGAAGGGAGGAATGTACATGATGCAGATATTAGCGGGTGGTGGTGTGGGGGCGAGGGGGGAAGATGTGAAGGGGGGCGGGACGAGGTGGACTGTAAAGTGGGAGGAGAGTAGGGGGAAACGGGAAGAAGGGGGAGGAGAAAACCGAAAGGAGGAAGCTTACAGGGGAGGGGGTTACACGCAGGTTGGAAGTGGAGGAGACAAAAATTGGGAGAGGGATGTGCAGGGAGCGCAGAGAGGAGGCTGTAGAAGGGGCAGAGAGGGGACGGCAAGGCAAGGCGAGAGAAGGAAATAGTGGCTATACGTGGGGATGGAAAGGATAGGGGACGGAGACTGCTGTAAAATGGGCAGTGGGGGCTGTGAGGAGAGTGGGACAGGGACGGAGAATATGGGACGGGGGGGGGGGGCAGGTGACGGAGAAGCAGGAAGGAAAGAGGGTGTGGGAGGAGTAGATAGGGGGATGGAATGGAAGTTGTGTAGGGGACAGAAGAAGGAAAGAAAACAGCTGTACGGGAAGGAAGGACGAGTAGCGGTGGAGGGAGTGGAGAGGAAGCAGAAGAAAGAGAGAGGTAGAAGGAGGGAGGGGGTAGGGAACGTGGGGGAATGACACAATGGCCAGGATTAAGGCAAGAGGCTCAGGGATTAAGGCAGAGGGAGGGTTAGGAAGGCCAACCCGCCTCCTGAATTCCTGATGTCCGGGTGAAAGACTCTCGTTAGCGCTGGCCCGACCCTCACCCTGGGCCAAGACAGGACCAACCAACCCAGACCCCCAGAGTCCAGAGTCCGCCCACATCCACCCCCAGCCTGCACCCTAAGGACCGTCAGGCAGTAGCTTCCAGACGAGGCATAATTTCAGAGCATAATAATTCTACTATTGGCGAGGAGGAGCCCGGGAGATACTTCGTCCCTTCGTCAGGCTAAAACCAGAAATTTAATTACACCAACTTTTGTCCCGAGTCAAGACAGAAGGAAAGTTTTACCTCCGGCTGCCAAGTGTTTTATTATTATTACTATACTTTTTTAGGCGACGAGTTTCTTGTGGAGTGGCCGGAAGGGAGAGGGAGGGTAGTAGAGAGAAAGAGAGAGAGAGCGAGGGAGGGAGAGAGGGAGGGAAAGACGCCAGGAAGCGGAGGGAAAGTTTTATCTCTCTGGGCACATGCATTATTATTATTAGAGTTTTTGTGGCCAGTGCTCTCATGGTGATAAAACTTGGGGACATCCAGACACAGATGCCTATGCTCACACCCTCACACACATATACATACATACAGAACGCAGACGACCACAGACACACACACACACACACACACACACACACACACACACACACACACACACACACACACACACACACACACACACACACACACACGCACGCACGCACGCGCACACACACACACACACACACACACACACACACACACACACACACACACACACACACACACACACACACACACACACACACACACACACACACACACACACACACACACACACCTCCACCCACATGCACAGTATATCATCATAAACATCACACCCACACATATATGCAGATCACATCCCCTTCCCTCTCTCTCTCTCTCTCTCTCTCAATATGTATATCACGGAAATAAAAGTTAAGGTAATTTTATCTCTTCCCCTCACTCCTCCATCAGCCAGCTTTCCGAGGCGAGGCAGAGGGTTGCAGACTCATTTCTGAATAATTCCACACTCGCACAATCAAACATTACGCCCCAGAATCTAACTTAAATCCATGAATCAGATTTTGTTTTATTTTGTGTTTTGTTTTATTCTCGCTATCTCCAGAAGTTTTTCTTGAGGTTTGGGGAGGCCTCTTGTACTGAATTGGTTTATTAAAGTCTCTCTCAGGCTGAGTTACATGGTCGGAGGGTTGAAAAACTTACACACAAAGACGTAATCGAGTGAAAATGGCAATAATGGTAAAACAGAAGGCGTTCACCGACACGTACAGTCCCAGTCAATAATTCCTTCACACTAATGGGGTCTCTGACTAATGGAGAAAGATTCCAACTCACATGATTACAGTTAATTAGTCATTCAAGATCTCATTACCACATTCTTGACATTACCCATTTCCTGATCTTACCTCTCCTCCTTTTATCACCTTCTTTGATTTTGGTGCATTTGTAACCTTAATAGGGTGCAGGGGAAGTGTGGATGATTATGCTGTGAAGTTAATAGAGTTAGTCTGGGAAGGTAGGAGTAGAAAAGTTAGGAAGGTGAAGTCAAGCTTGATAATTATGGCTTGACGAGGATGATGAGGTTACGTTAGCAGGTCAGAGAACGTGTGAAGGTAAAATAGGGTTAGCTGGGGAGGATAGGGCAAATTTAACCAGACCAAAGTTGAAAATGATGAGGGGACTTGTGATGCATTTCCTCTCGTAACTGTGACTTATTTTGATATGAAGGACAGAGAGAGTGTAGAGTCTTCTCAAGTCTCTAACTCTTCTTGCAAAAACAAATCTTAAGTTACGGGAAGAAAATTATCGTACGTATTATCTGTTTTCTGCAGGAAGAGCAAGGAAATGAGAGAGCAGATTCTTTCCACGTGTAGTTCTTCCAGCTAAAACATTATCTAAGTTACGACAGGGAATCAGAGTTAAATGTGTCTGAGATTAAACCCCAGGCTGGGTGAAAGTGCTTAGAATGGAGCAGGCGAGGGATGAAAGCAACTGGAATGGAGCAAGTGAGGAGAGGAAGTGACTGGAATGGAACAAGTGAGGTGAGGAAGTGACTGGAATGGAGCACGTGAAGAGAGAAAGTGACTGGAATGAAACAAGTGAGATGAAGTGACTGGAATGGAACAAATGAAGTGAGAAAGTGACTGGAATGGAGCAAGTGAGGGCTGAAAACGACTGGAATGGAGCAAATGATGACTGGAAAAAACTGGAATGGAGCAAGTGAGGGGTGGAAGTGACTGGAGATACACAGGGCGAGTGCGACTGATAGCAGGGGGCAGGATGTGGCGGAAGGAGTACAACCTGTGAAAAAGGGCTTTGTCTACGTGGGGTGGTATTGGTGGTGTTAAGGTATGGATAAAAGAATTCTGGAAAATCGACTGGGGGAGACATAGAAAAAAAAGTATGGTCGACAGTGGCCCGTGCTTTCGTCAGTTAGGAGGCTCCCTAACACCTCTTCCTCAGTGATTTATTTTTCGATATTGCTGGTTAATACCTTTTGTACGTTATTCATGCAGAGTATGGCGATATGACAAAGATTTACATAACACAGAGGAGGACAGTAAGGTGCAATACCTAAAATTAATCGCTTAGGAAAAGATGTTAGGGAGCTACCTTGACCAACGAGAACACGGGCCAGAGCAGAGTGGGTGGTACGGACAAGGATAGTGTTGGGGTGGTGGGGCATGGCGATTTAACTGTGTGTGAAAGAGGACATTGCAGGCTGGATAGTATGGGCGTGGTGAAGGATGAAATTAAGGCTTCCTCTAAAAAAATGAAGAACAGAAGGAAAGTAAGCACGCTCCACTCTCACACACTCAGATAAAAACTTAGGAGTGAAAAGTGAGGACGAGAGGGTAGGTGAGACGGGGTGAATGTCTTACGTGGCGTATGTTCAGAGAAATTCTTGGTAAAGGTTGGGATAGTAACATTCATCTGGGTTGCATTTTAGAACTTACGACTCACATAAAACACACACACCTATACACACACACACACACACACACACACACACACACACACAAACACACACACACACTCTCTCTCTCTCTCTCTCTCTCTCTCTCTCTCTCTCTCTCTCTCTTACTCTTTATCTTATCCCGTATCATACCTGTGCCTCTCCATGTCCTGTTTTCCTGTGCAACGATGTCTTTCTCTCTTTCCTACTTCCGTGTTTCAGTTTTCCCCTTCTCTGTGTGTGTGTGTATTTGTGTATACGTTGTCCATATACAGAATTCACTTTCCCTTCAACACTTCTTACGTCTCCGTCCATCTATCTACAGTATAATCGATCCTGTCTCCCAGCCACACTGCCAACTCTAATCTACGGCACATTTTTTATTACAGTATGTTCACTTGGTTGGAAAATTTCGTCCTATTGCAGCTTTCACTCGTACTGCGGCTCTACATCCTTTTCAGAACACTTCTTCGCGACTAGTACCTGAATTACTGACCTCTAGTTGCAGGTCAGGATTTGAGATGAAGAGATGGCATTTTTAGGCTAAGGTACACGTGGATCAAATTCACATATCTACGTACACCCCTACCTAAAACTACCCGACCACCTGGGGAGAAAAGATGGATAATGAGCAGAATTAAGCTTATTTTTTCTTTAGCTGGTATCTCTGTTTGTGGAGTGAGGGCCTTTGACGAGATGGAAATGCAAACAAAGAGAGCTGTGTTCAAACTCTTCGATCACATACGAGCATTCGATATTCATGTTGCTCGCAGTATCTGGATTTTTTTTTTTTTTTTGTAAGAGTGTACTATTGTGGACTATATCGATCCACTGCCTATGAACGATTACTTTTGAAATAGTGATGCTGTATTCGACACCCAAGAAACTTTTCAGAATATTCAGTAAGGATTTGTGATTCTTCGACCAAAAAGTGGAGCGATAATCCTGACCGAAACTGTACCTATCCATATCCACGTTGTCTATCAAGCCACCTGTCTATTTACCTATCAACAGGGGGATAATAATCAATAGTGTTTCATATTTTCCTTTTTATGTGTCTTTATCTCAGTCGTGTATTGTTCAAGGGGAAGGACTATACCCACATACTGAAAATATGTTTTTAATAGGAGGATATAACAGTTTCACGTCGACCTGGATCTTTTCGGGTATGAAGAGGGTGAGAGAGGGTTTGAGTCGGGCCGAAAGTGTTGTATCTTCAAGGTAAACAGTATCGGTAAACGGGTATAATTCTTACTTTTTACCTTTATACTTAATTTTCGTACTCCGTTTTTATACTTGGCCAATCAAGTGCTTGCCTACTTATCTTCCTACCTGCTCTACCTTCGTGCCTGCTCACCTACCTACCTTCGTACCTACCTGCTTATTTACTTACTTGTCTCCCGACCTACTTATAGTACTTTCTTACCTACTTACATAACTACCCGTCCATGTTGTAATCTGTTAACTTACCTACCAGCGCACCAAATTAACTCTACGGTACATATTTGCTCCCACTTTCTTTTAGCAGTCTCTTTTCCAAGATGTCATCAAAAGACCTGCTTACCTACCTACCATCTTACCTACCCACCTGCCTACCTACCTACCTACCTACCTATATGTATAACCCCTGAAGCCTAAGTTGCCTTTATTTTTAGCTGTCACTTTATCAAACCTTTTTCGCAGTATCTACTTACCTACCCACTTACTATCTTACTTACCAACCTACCTGCATGCATAACCCCTGAGGTCTGAGAGGTGTCCCCAATATTGAATAAAACTGTAATGCGTTAGCCAAATAAAATAAAATAAAAACTCATCAAACTCCTGGCGTTCAAAAGAGGATGTTTTTATAGGGCAAATCTACATATTCACCCAATTTCCTTTGGAGTTGCCATTATATTTAGTCATCATCATATCTACTGTACCTACCTCTATACCTGCCTATATCTACGAGTATGTACCTACCTGCCTAACTACCTACTTTTCTGTCTACCTGCATCTACCTATTTTACTGTAACCATCATAAATTTTGTGTACCAAACTTTCAATGTATCTACCTGAACTTACCTGCGTACCTACCTTCCTACATATTTATCAGTCATCCTACCTAACAACTGACCTACCTACCTACCTACCTACCAACATTCCTTCCTCCCTCCCTTCCTTCCTCCATCCTTCCCTGATTAACGTATCTACATATTTCATTACACCATTTTTAAACTACCTGTGTACCCAGCTTTCTTACCACCTAATTACTTACCTACATCCAGCATCTACTTCTCTATCTCCCCTCCTCCGTCCCTTCCCTCCCCCATCCCTATCTACCTGCCCCTCCCTCTCCCCCTCTCATTCCCTCTATCTGCCTCCTCCCTCCTCCTATCCTCTCCTCACCCTTACCTCCCTCCTTACCTTTTCTCTCCCTCTGTCTCTCTGTTCCCTTTCCCTTACCTATCTCTTCCTTTCCCCCTACTGTTTCTTCCCCCGATATCTCCCTCTTCCCCTCTCCCTACCTGCCTTTTCCCCTCCTCCCTCCCTCTTCATTTTCCCATACCTGCCTCTTCCTTTCCCCTTACCTGCCTCATTCCCTCCCCCTACCATCTTCTTCCCCCTTTACCGAACTTTCATTTCTCCCTCCTCTCTCCCCTTTTCCCCCACCCTTCTTCCTGCCCTCCCACAGCTCCCACTCATTTCCCCTTTCTTTAACACTCTTCTCCCTCTCCTCTATTCCTACCTGCCTCTTCTCCCTCCCCCCTCTCCCCCAGTCTCACACCTCTCCACTCATTATCTCTTCATCTATCACTGTCTTTCCCTGCTTTTTCCCTCATTGCTATTCTCACCTGCATCTTCTCCCCTACTCTATTCCTACCCGCTTCTTCTTTCGCCTTCTATCCCTATCTGCTTCATCCCCCTATTCCTACCTGTCTCTCACCTCTATCCCCTCCTCCCTTACCCCCCTACCTCCCCACTCATTTCCCAGAAGCGAGGGTAATCATGTTTTCGTTTCTTATGGACTCTCCGTAAAACTAATCAGGACGCTCTCAAGGCAAGTCGGCTGGGAGAGTCAACATTTTCCAGGGATCATGCAATCTGGGGGGCGCTTTCATAGGATCCTGGAAGCCCTCTAGCACTTCTTCGTTACTGGTTAATTTCTCCTCTTCATTGTATCTTGTAAGATATGTAATTCGAGTCGAAATGGAAAACACGCTCATAACAAACAGGAGTGTGTGATATCCAGAAGAGCGCAAACCTCACAGTCCAATGCCTCTCTCACAATCCAATGCCTCTCTCACAGTCTAATGCCTCCCTCACAATCCAGAACCTCTCTCACAATCGCCCAAACCACCACCACCATCACCACCATCATCATCTTCATCACCATCATCAAGGATTGTGCGAGAGAGACTGAAGCTCTTGCTGATTACTTGCTTGATTCCACCTTCACAATGTAGTCCAGGTGTGTGTGTGTGTGTGTGTGTGTGTGTGTGTGTGTGTGTGTGTGTGTGTGTGTGTGTGTGTGTGTGTGTGTGTGGTAGGTAGATTGATAGATTACTAGACAGATGGATAGATATAAATGAATATAAATAAATAGATGGATATATAAATAAATAAATACGGAGAGAGAGAGAGAGAGAGAGAGAGAGAGAGAGAGAGAGAGAGAGAGAGAGAGAGAGAGGTGCAAATAATGAGTGAGCAAGTGTGTGAATGATTAATCTGTGTCTGGGTGAGTCAGGGCATGAAATGAGAGTGAATAAATGATGCAGGGTGAATAAAGCAAGGAAAATGAAAGTGAATGAATGAATGAAGAATAAATGAGTGAGTGAAAGATGCATGAGTGAACGAATGAATGAGGAGTGAATGAGAGTGAAGGATGCGTGAGTGAATGAATGAATGACGAGTGAAATGTGAAATACTGATGAGTGGATGAACGAATGGCTGAAGCTTAAGTGAATGAATGAATAAATGAATGGATGAATGGATGGTTGGATGGATGGATGGATGAAGAGTGAATGAATGAAGTATGAGTGAATAAATTGGAGCGTGGATGAATAACTGAAGCTTAAGAGAATGGATAAAGAGTGAATGAATGAATGATAAAAATGTGAGTGAATGAGTCTGGAATGAATGAAGAGCGAGTAAGTTTGTGTATATATGATGAAAGGATGAAAAAGAAGTGAATGAACGGAATGAATGAAACCTGGATGAATTGGGTGACTGGCTACGCGCTTGAAATGAGTGAGTGAAACAGGAATGAATGAATGAAAGGAAGTGAAGTGAATGAATGAATGAATGAAGTACTGACTGGGGCCTGAGTGAATGCATGGACGAGGGAATGAAGGAAGAGCAAATGAATGAGGTGAATGAATGTAGAGAGTAATAGAATGAAAAGTGATCAAGAAAACAAAGTGAAAGAAAAGCCAGTGAATGAGTAAGTGTATGAAGAGTAAGACGGAAAGTGAAAGGTCAGTGGGTTAGTGAGTGAGGAAGAGGGTGAGTGAGAGGGTGAGTGAGTACAAGGAGGTCCTAAGTGTAAGTGGATAAGTGAATGAGGTGAGTAAGATGGTGTGTGAGCGAGTGAAGAGTAAGAGGAAGAGCGAGTAAGTGAGAGAGTGAGTAAGATGATAAGCGAGTGAGAGAGTGAGCAAGGGGATGAGCGAGTAAGTGAGAGAGTGGGCAAGGGGATGAGCGAGTAAGTGAGAGAGTGGGCAAGGGGATGAGCGAGTGAGAGAGTGGGCAAGGGGATGAGTGAGTAAGTGAGTAAGACAGAGGCATAGAGATCAGTCATGGCGGACATGGCTAAACACACTTAACTCATCATCACAAACTTGGTCCATTACTCAGGTGGACGAGAGGGTGTGATGAATAGTGATGATGTACTCCAGTCCTGGTGTGGTGGTGATGAGGGAGGTGATGGTGGCGGTGATGGATATACCGTTGCTGTTGTGGTGATGAAGGTGTGATGAGTTGATGAAGGAGACACTGGTGGTGCTGGAGGTGTACGAGTATTGTGGTGATGTGGTGGTGATGAGGGGGTGACTGTTGTGGTAATTGTGTGTGGTATGATGTGATGTGATTTGACAAGAGAGGATTTTGTGGTGGTGATAAGGGAAGTGTACTGTGGTGATGCAGTGGTGATGAGGAAGGTGTGGTGATGATGTAGGAGATTTAGTGTGGTGATAAGACGTATTTACCGTGAAGGTGATATGGTGATGAAGTGTGATGTCGTGGTGATGAGGGTGATGCACTGCGGTGGTGTGGTTAATGATGAGGGAGGTGTGGTGTGGTGTTTGTGATGAGGTACTGTATTGTGGTGGTGTAGTGGTGATGTAGATGCACAGTGTTTGTGTGGTGATGACGTGAGTGTATTTATGGTGGTGTGGTGATGTAAGGGTGGGATTGTGGTGATTATATGGTTGAGAAAAGTGTGATGAATAGCAATGATGTGCTCATGTGGTGGTGATGGGGTGATGTATTTGTGGTGCTGATGTTATGAGTGAAAGATTATTACGATGCTGCTAAATATGTAAGCATAATTTTTACTTTCTCTCTCTCTCTCTCTCTCTCTCTCTCTCTCTCTCCTTGCGTTCCATGTCTTCCTGTTTTCAGTAGCTCATTTATCATTTCCACCTCTTTACCTTCCATTTTTCTCTCCTTTTCTCCCTCTCTCCGCTTTTTCTGCCTGCTGCTTCCTTTGTTGTCTCGCTTCTGCCTCTCCCCTCCCCACTCTCTCCCTCTTCCTCTCTCCCCCTCTTCCTCCCTTCTCACTTTCTCCCTCCTCTCTCCTTATCTTCTTCCTCTTCCTTTCCCCTTTTTTGTCCACCTCATTTCTCCCCTCCCTTTCTCTCCTCCCTTCCCCCTCCTCTCTCTCTCTCTCTCTCTCTCTCTCTCCTCACCTGGTTTCTCCCCATTTCTACCCTTTCTTAAACCTCTCTTTCATCACTCCTCTCACCCCATCTATGTTCTCCGTTTTCAATCTCTCTCTGTCTTCCTTCCCTCTCTCCTTTTTTACCTCCTCCTATTTCATTCTCCTCGTTCTTATGTTCTCTTGACTTAGCATCCATCTTTTCCCCTACCTTCCCTTACCTTTTTTTCTCTTCCTTTCTGTCTCTAACCCCTTTCCACCAACCAAGCTTCTCTCTAATCTTCCCAAAATATCACCTCTTCTCTTCCCCTTCCCTCCTATCATCATTTCTCATCCTTCCTTTTCACCTCTTCTCCTTCCTCTCTATCCACTATCCCTTTTCTGCATGTCCTACCATCTTTGCTTCACAATTCCCCATTCCAAGTGTCTTCTTTTTCGTTCCTTTCCACTTATTTTTCTTCCTTTCCTTTATCTTGCATGCTCTTCCTACCCTCCATCTCTTCTTTCTTCTGTCTTCTTTCCTTCCATTCTTCTCCTTTCCTTTCCAACAACCTTCCTTCCACAAACTTTTTTTCACACTCATTTTTTACTCTGCCTTCCCGCTCAACTTCCTTCTCTTCCTCCACTCCCCTCCTTCCTACTCCTTCCTTCCTCCCCTTCCTCGTTCCCTCTTTCCCTCCTTTGTTCCTCTTCTTTTTTTCCACTCCTCCTTCCTTCCACTCGTCTTTCATTTATCTGTTGCCTCCCTCCCTCTTTCTTTCCCTCTTTCCCTCCTCTTCCTATCTTTCTCTTCGTAGCCCAGTCATTCTTCCATATTTCCTCCTTCCCTCGTGCTTTCCCCCTCCTCCTTTCTCTTCTTCCCACACCCTTCCTTCCCACCTTTCTCCTTTTTTCCCCTCTTCCTTCTAGTCTCCACTTCATTTCCCCTCTCCTAACCCCGACTTCTTCCTTCTCCCTTCCTCATATCCTCCGACCCCCTTCTCCCTCCCTCTCTCTCTCTCTCCTTCTCTACCCCTACCTCGTAAAACACCCACACCGTAGCCTCTAAACACCTGATTCCTCCCCCATTTCACCCCCACACATGTACCTTTTTTCCCCATCTCCCTCACATCCATCTCAATCCATCATAAAGGGAAAAAAGAAGAAAAAAAAAAGGGGGGGGAAGGGGGGCGCCTGGCGGGGAATTAGGGGCGTAAAAATCTGCGGCATTAAAACCCATGTTGAAAAGAGACCGAGGAAGAAAAGCTATAAAAAAAAAAAAAAAAAAAAAGAGGAGGAATGGTAGAGGGAGTAAATTGAGATTGATTGAGGGAAAAAGGGGAATGGAAATTGTGGAATCTGGGCTGGATGGGGAAAGGAAATCAGGGGTTTGGGTGGGGAGTGGGGAGAGAAAGGGGTGAGGGGTGGGTGTGAAGGAATGGGTAAAGGATGGGTGTGGGGAAGTGTGATGATGATGATGATGATGATGATGATGATGATGATGATGATGATGATGATGATGATGATGATGATGATGATGATACTACTACTTCTACTGCTGCTACTTGAGAGAGAGAGAGAGAGAGAGAGAGAGAGAGAGAGAGAGAGAGAGAGAGAGAGAGAGAGAGACTGGTCACTGGTTTGCTATGAGCTTATGGGAGTGGAGTGGAGTGGAGGAGGGGTGGGTGGGGAAAGAGGAGACCTAGAGCATGATGGAAGGATGGGATGAAGAGGCATATGCGCTAGCGGGTGTGGGTCTGTAGAGAGGGCAGCTTGAAGGTGAAGGTGAGAATGACATAGAGGCGAATCGGTCGGCCACCCCTTCCGGGATTAAAGTATTTGACTACAGATAGGTTGATAGAGGGAGAGATAAATAAACAGACAAATAGATAGATAGATAGATAGATAGATAGACAGATAGATATAGACAAAGAGCTCTCTATACATATCCATACACTCCCAAAATATACACTACATAGACCTAAGATACACTCCAGACACGTTCCAGACAGACAGTACACACCACAAATATACCTCCTTTGACACACACTCTTAACGGAGATGGTTTAGAGAGAGAGAGAGAGAGAGAGAGAGAGAGAGAGAGAGAGAGAGAGAGAGAGAGAGAGAGAGAGACTACGGTTTCAGCATGCCAGATTTCATTATTCAGAGACGTAAAGTAATTCAGTGATTGAGTGAGTGACACAGTTAGGGACACATACTAGATTTGGTCGACTCTGTGGATACGTAAAAAAATCGCATTGCAAGCACTAATCGAGTTCGTGTATAACCTCATCATTGCAATCGTTCTTCTTTAAGCTGAATAAAATCGTTTGGTTGTTGCAAGAGTAAGATATAAAAAGACATCATCGCACTGAAGAAGAAAAACAAAAGATGAAGGAGGAGGAGGAGGAGAAGGAGAAGGAGGAGGAGGAGGAGGAGGAGGAGGAGAAGG
>NC_137000.1:5389130-5411630 GCF_032717465.1 Coenobita brevimanus | reverse complement strand
CACCACCACAGCCTCCATCACCACCACAGCCTCCATCATCACCATCACCTCCACCATCACTAACATCAGCATAGCCAATTAATTATTCCATCGCCAACAACAACACTCTCATCACCATCATTACCAATAACAAAACGTCATCATCATCATCATCATCACCGTTACCATCATCACCACCACCATCACTACAATCACCCCAGTCCCACCACTATCACCACCATCATCATCCCTATGCCCTCCCCTCCCACCACCACCACCACCACCACCACCTTTCCTCTCCCCTACCATCACCACCCCCCATCACTCTCCTCCTTCACTACCACCATCACCCCCCTCCCCCACCACCACCACCACCGCCACCACCTCCCATTACCACCACCAATTACAAACATTTTTACCGGCACAGTGGGTTGCATGCATGTACCTGACGTGCACTGAATAATAGTTTTAATTGCACTTCACACTGTTGATAAAGTCCCCTAAATAACACCAGTTCTAAATGAAATCTTTATCTCCGAAAATAAATCGCTAAGGAAGAGGTGTTAGGGAGCTTCCTTACCCGACGAGAATACCAGCCCTTACCATTCTCCTGTAGGCAATTTTTATCACTTTGTATCGACCTTGTTTGCATCAATAAATTAAAAAGGATATTGAAGTCTGTGGTAGGTTGGGGCGCTCACCATCCACTCACTCAATGTAGTGCTGCTCTCGGGTGTCTGCCCTTTCCTCTTCTCCATCCTTCTTTCCTTCCATCCTCTTCTGTCTTTCTTTCCTTCATTCTTTCCTCTTCCTTCTGCCAGTGGGTGACTCTACACTGAGTGGCAAGCCAAATGGCTTCCTGTACACCAGCAAACCATTTACTAAGCTGGGTAACCATATAACCAAATTTTGGCGCCTGGTGGTTTAGTGGGTAATTACGGAACTCCAATCGGACTGAGCCGGTGAAGGTTTATATCCAAAGGATGGTTGGGGTTTGTTGCTCACGTAATGCCACTCAGGGATGAGTGAGGCTGGTCACTCATATTTAATGTCAGTATCAACTTGCCTAGCCCAGGGCTCCTACGCTCCTAATGGGGCAACGTAGGATTGGATGATGAATGAATGAAAATGGATACTGATGTAGAGCAGGCAAAATAAATCGCTAACGAAGAGGTGCTACGGACCTCCACAACCACATCACTATCATCCCAACCCGAATTCACGGTACAAATGGCGTCGATGTATCACATGTAAAAATATTAATATTCCATGCTATGTACTGTAATTATATTGTGAAAAATGGAATCAGATTTATTACTGCCATCACGATTAACCCGACCACTACCACCACCACTACTACCATATTTTCCACAGCTACCATCACCACCACCACAACAACATTGACTACCACTGCCATAACTTCCACTACTACCATTACTGCCACAACAGCAACCACTACCACCACCAGTGCGACAATAATCATCACTACTACTATCACAACAACTATTTTAAAAACCTCCACCACCACCACTGCTACTACCACCACTGCCACTACCACCATACATCACCACTACTCCTGCCACTACCACAATCACAAACAATAAAAACAACAGCAACTAATATCACTACCACAACAACAATCGCTACCACAACCACCGCAACCAGAATAACAGCCACACCCACTACTACAAGCATCACTACAAAAATCTAAACCACCACCACCACCACCACACACCCCACAACTACAATCACTCGCCACCACACCACCACACACCCCACAACTACAATCACTCGCCACCACACCACCACACACCACACAACTACAATCACTCGCCACCACACCACCACACACCCCACAACTACAATCACTCGCCACCACACCACCACACACACCACCACCACACACACCACCATCACACACACCACCACCACCACAACAACAACAATAAGAGAAATAATCGCTAATCGTCACTACCACCACCACAAAGACCACTACAATAGCCTACACCTCGTCTACCACCACCAGCACCACCACTACTACAACCACCACCAACACCACCACCACCACTACCACACACCACCACCACTACCACATACAACCACACACCACTACCACCACCACACCTGTCACACCATATGTTAGTGTAGCACCATTACAGCGGGTCTCATTGGATGTCTGATGGCTGCTCTCTCTCTCTCTCTCTCTCTCTCTCTCTCTCTCTCACCAATCAGGTTCGAGTTATCAGTGTTGTCTCAGCGTTACATCCGGGTTACGTAAAAGCGATCTATGGCGGTCGTATACCTTATTAATTCTCTCCCTTTTTTTCCCTCTTTTATTCCATCCATTTCTCGTCCCCTCCTCGGCTTATCTTATTTCCTCCTCCTCCTCCTCCTCTTTGTTCCTGTGTTTATTCTTCTTGTTATTTTTCTTGTTCTTGTTCTTGCTCTAATTCTTTCTTCATCATCATCATCATCATCATCATCTTCTTCGTTTATTTTTTCTTTTTCTTCCTGTTCTTGTTTTTGCTCGTGTTTTCTTTTTTTTTTCATCATCTTTGTTTCTTCTTCTTCTTCTTCTTCTTCTTTTCTTCCTCTTCTTCTTCCTAGTCTTCTCTATTTTTCCTCTGCTTTTTTTTATTTCTTCTTGTTCCTTGTTTCCTTTTACTTTTCAATTTTCACACACTTCCTAATGTTCCTTTGCTCAACATATGCTGATGGTAATGCTGAGTGATACAAGAAACAACAAAAGCAACAACAACAACAGTAGGATCACCACCATCACCACCACTACCACCACCGTCACCAGTACTACTACTACTACTAATAATAATAATAACAAACTGCAAAAATAACTAAACTAGAGAAAAAAGCAAAACAAATCAACACAAAACCAGAAAAACAGAAATGAGACAAAGAAGAAAGAGACTATAAATACCGTAAGAAAAATATTAGTTTGTCCAAGGGGAGAAAAAGAAATACTAGAGATCCAAGATTTATATAGACGATGGAGGGGATTACGGCTTTCTTTGTCGCGAGAGAGAGAGAGAGAGAGAGAGAGAGAGAGAGAGAGAGAGAGAGAGAGAGAGAGAGAGAGAGAGAGAGAGAGAGAGAGAGAGAGAGAGAGAGAGAGAGATTTTATGTCCAATTCTTCTACTTCCACGTCTAAAACTTTTCCCCCTTCCCTCACTAAAGGCATGGAGATTATGTTTTCACCCTTTCTGTCTGTTTATCTCTCTGTCTATCAATCCTTCTGTCTCAGTGTCTGTCTATCTATCTGTCTGTCTGTCCATGGGGTTAAAAATATACTAATGGAAAAATCATGAAAAAAATTACGTGATGTGAGATTCAATAGTTCGTCTACTCTCACCTGATACAAAACTTCTAACTATCGAATGCTGAGTTATTATAGGAAATGAGTGGTTAAATATGTTGCCAGCTGTGAGGATATGTGAAGGAAATGGTTGATGGAAATGAGTGGCTAAATATGTTGCCAGCTGCGAGGAAATGTGAAAGAAATGATGGATGGAGGGAGTATCACCTTTCTCTGTCCTTAATTAACAGGTAATCGGCCTAAAGGGGACGCCGATCTCTGGCAGGTGTTTCACGATCAAAATTTCACCGACACTTAAAAGCCTGTTGTGGCGAGGGAAAGTCACACACACACACACACACACACACACACACACACACACACACACACACACGTATATGGGGGAAGGAAACTCTTATGTTGGTGGAGGAATGAATATGAAGAGTGCAATAAAAAGAATGAGTAGGAAGGATACTCTGACTTTTGGTGAGGAATGAGAAATATTGAAGGCACATGAAAACAAGAAGTGGAGCCAAGGCACAGCAAACCTGTCCTCTGCAGTCATTTTAGTGCTGACATTTAAACACAACAGTATATCTAGTCAAAGATGTCACATATCAAATCTGAAGTAAATCTGGTGAAAACTGACGATTTTATGCCCACTTGAAATTTTATGCCCGACCCACTAATATTAACCCCCCTACCGCTAATTGGGGGGTGACCCCCTGATGTAATGAGGCATGTTATAGGATGCAGATTTGAAAGATGCACCTTTAGGTTTTGGTTTCACGTTGGTATGACGAACTTGAAAGGAGTTATGGCGAAAAACGATTTTTTTTTTTTTTACATATTTTGGGCCTACAGCCTGAGCCTTGGTCCAATTTGGCATAAAATATAATAAGGTGATCAGAAGGTCATAGCCCATCAACCCTGTAATTTTAGTCAACATCGCACCAATAGTTTTTGCGTAAAGTTGTAACAGACAGTCAGACAGATAGACAGACAAACCGTGTGAAAACAAAACCCGTCCCCAAGCCCCTCCGGGGCGGGATAGGTAAATAGTAGGAGGAGGAAGGATACTCTCTTGCATGCCAGGAGGAATGAGAAATAAGGAAATAAATATAAAGCACACAGCAAAAGAGTATGGGAAGAAAAAGTGCTTTCTGATATCTGAAGAGCAGTGAGGAATATGCAAGGTATATAGAACAACAAAAGAATATGAGAAGGAAAGATACACTCTGACTATGAAAAGGAAAGAGAATTATGGCAATGGTATGAAGTATAAAAAAAGAATGAAAACGAAGCAAAAAAAAAAAAAAAGTACGAGGAGGAAGGATACTTTATAACGCTCAGGGAGGAATGAATAATACGGAAGAAATATGACACAACCAGAGTGTGAGAAGGAAGGATACACGCAGACTTTGGGGGTGAAACGAGAAATACAGAAAGCAGGACACAGTGAAGGCAAAGGACTGAAGACGAGTTTTTGTCATACTCTTTTTACTCTAACTTGGCCTAAAGTTGCCATCCCTTCATCCTGAATGCTGAGTTGTAGATATAGGTTGACACAGAAATATGGCGCCAGTCGCGAAGAGGTGCAATGGATACAATGTAGAGTGCTAATTTTGTCTTCTTCTTACACTGGGCTACGTAAAAGAAGCTGCAAAAAGACGAAAATTTGTGCCAAGTTAGAGTAAAAAGAGTAAAATTATAATACTTCACAGCACCACAAATGGATCCTCTCATTAGTGGTTTTGTATTCTCCTGGATAAATAGAAAGACAGACTGGCAGATTGGCAGACAGAGAGACAGGCAGACAGACAGATAAACAGATAAAGAAAAATGGACAGATAGAAGGGTGAAAACAAAACCTGCATTCCTTTGGCGAGGGAGGTGGAAAACTTTCCGACATGTGAAAGCATAAAAATTGGATATAAACTCTCTCTCTCTCTCTCTCTCTCTCTCTCTCTCTAAGTTAAATGGCTGGCCTACTTGGTGCGATTGCGTGATAATTTAGAACAGCCTTAATTAACCTGAGCCTTTGACCTCTCTCTCTCTCACACACACACACACACACACACACACACACACACACACACACACACTTTTAGCCACCATTACCCCATCAACAGCATCCTATACACACTCACAACTGCTCGTGGGCCCTTCGGGCCCCTCGCACTTGCTCCTGCGGGGGCTCTCGCGTTTATGTGTTGTTCTAGTGTAACGTTGTCACTTGGATTTGTTGCAGCTAACCAATTGATCGTGTTATTTGCAGTTTCGGGAATGGGACCCAAGTTGTCCGAACGCAAGTCCGAAATACTTTAGTTGTACCTGTGGGCAAAAAATTCTACGGAGATCCTATGCCGGGCGCCAGGAGCAGCGTTTTTTGGTCAAAATGTGATCGCTCATTAAATATAGTAAAAGTTTTTCAATCGTGATGGGACCAAGTTTTTTCACATCAGCGAATTTTTTGCGATTTCTGTGCCAATTTTGGTGCGATTTGAATGTGTAGTTTCGGCTGTCCAAACCACACACACACACACACACACACACACACACACACACACACACACACACACGGCTACTGCTATAGTATATTTAATAAAACGGGCGAGTATGTGTGTTGGACATAAAATTCCCCCATGAATAAAAACCTGAGAGAAATTTGGCCACAAGAAATAGACAACATACCGTTTTCAGAGGGACAGGAAGTTGATTAGTTGATGATGCAGTTGCTGTTATCTTCACCGCCTGTAATGGAGAGATAGTACCAATCAGTGTTACAATCAGCCTTTCAGAATTATCAGATATTATGGGTAGAGCATTATAGTCTATTAACAGTAATTTGATGTACTACAGGTAAAGCGAAAGACACTAATTCTACATAATAAGTATATTTTAACTGATGATTCTTTAAGGTGAGTTCTCTCTCTCTCTCTCTCTCTCTCCATGTTTCTAATCTTCTCTGCTGTTGTGCCTGTCCGTCAATATCTGTGTGTCTATCAGTGCATCTTTTTGTCCATCAACGCCTGTCTGTCTGCCTGCCCCTGTAGTATTGTATTTTCAACTCTCCTTCTCTCTCTCTCTCTCAATCGACTACTGTACCAGGCTTCAAAAAACAAAGCCTCACATCAAAGAGGCACCATCACAGCCAAACTCTCGTCCTGGTCCGCCTTCAACACAATGTACGTTTCCGGGTTCCCTTCCCCCCCCCCCCTCCTTCACATCCTTCCAGACCGACGATGCATTTTTTATTTTACTCTACCTACAGCCTATTTCATATTTATTTTATTTTCATGTTATTCTTGCTATCTCTAGGCTTTCTTTTTTTTCGGGGGGGGGGGCACTTTTTGAACAGGAGGGGTTATACTGTATATCCTTCATTTACTCCTTCCCTTCTATAGGTCTAATTGAAGTAGTTTAGTCGTATGGAAGTAGTGGGGATTTATCAGTAAAGAGCGTCACCGGAATGAAAAGGCTGACGGCTTTGGTTTCGCTCAAGTTTGGCTTTACTACTACTACTACTACTAATGATGACGATAATAATAATAATAATAATAATAATAATAATAATAATAAACAACTGAAGGAATAATACAGTTAACAGAGAAAAATCTTAACACACTGACACAAAGTATATATATTTTCTCGAGTCATTCTCACCTCATTCTCACTTCACGCTCATGGTAAAACAAGCCTTCGATCAGAACGCTGTTATACAAGCCCCCTCTCCTGACATCCACCCATCGGAGGTGTCCTTAAGTAGAGATGATGGCGTTCATCTAGCTAAGCTTAGATCAGGACATCACCCAGCCCTCCTCAGCTACCACCTTAGATTTGAGTAAGGTGGAATCACAGATAACCCTTGCCCAGGTTGTTGAGTAGACCCACACAGCATAACACGCACGATGGAGCACAGCAGGCATTTCCCACAGACGCAGACAACATCAACGGTGTACGGAAATTGTGGGACAGTCGGGGCTGAGCAACAACAACAACTGTTCTATAAGTCACATAATTTAAGCCTGAACGTTATTGCTAAATGTATCTCTGTCAGTGAAAAATGTATTATCAAACGAGAGATTAGAAAGAAGAAATTTCTCTGTTTTCGCGTCATTCCAGGTTAGAAAAGACTAGGAGAGCTTCACTTTATTATATATTTATCTTTTAATTTTTGCCAAAGTGTACGAGTAAGTTCAAGGGCAAAGTATATAAATTCTCCAGAGTACTATAAGGATTCAGTAATACAAGAACATTGGCATCGTATTGTATTGTGGGTGGCATAGGAGGCTTCTTACAGATTTATTATGCCAATTACACGTTGGCCGTCTCTTGCATGTTATTCCTATCCCTTTAATATCGACATTGTTTGCACCAATAACATGCGACAGGATACTGAGGTGTATTGTGCAGAATGAATCACAAAAGAAGAGGTGTTACGTAGTCTCCAAAGCTGCCTAGGATACGACACACACAGATCTCATTAACCTTTGCCCCATCACTCCCCACCTAAGGCAATGGACTTTAATCTACCTGGGCATAGAGTAAAAAATAAAAGTGTGTATGTTTCAAATCTGACTTTTTTTTTTTTTATTCGATTGGTCACGATAATTAGAGGGAAACTGCAAGTCAGGTTAAGACGTAACAATAATACTTGGGCAATTTTTCTGTAACAGGACTGCCAGCAAAAATGAAAGCAAGCATAGGCGAAATATAACGAGGACTTCTTCACCATGGGCCAGGAGCAAAAGTTCGCCGGCACTTCACTACAGGTTGTGACGAGGGAAGGTACTGCATGAACCATTTTTATGTGACAGCAATATGAAGCACAGCAAAGGAGTATGAGAAGGCAGGGTATCACTCAATCGTCTGGGAGGGAATGAGAAACAGGGAAGGCAGGGCACAATGCTGGTAGTGGGTTATCGGTGAAAATTTACTCATAGATGTACATAACGGGAATAAACTCATCTTTCTACGTGGAACTGAACATTTATCATTTTTTTCACCATGATGCGCAACAGCTTAGAACACACAGCCCTGTAGAGATAGGTTGACGAGAGTGACAGAAACACCCGGAGCGCCAATTTGCTGATATGATAGCGTCCCACTCACACCCCAGACTCCATCAGGCTCGTCTCCCCCATTGTGTCTTCGGCAAATGAGTCGCTTCCAAGTTCCAGGAATTCATCTCGCGTCGCCTCCAGGTCTGTTGCGTGAGGTGGTTGACGGGATAAGCAAGCCTCACAAATCTTACTGTAGCCCCTTCAATCCGATAACGTGATTTGCTCCTAAACGAATTTATTCAGATATGACAACACCCTAGACGATTTTATTCAGCTCCGGAGACACCATAGACGATTTTATTCGACTCTGGAGACACCCTAGACGATTTTCTTCAGCTATCGACACCCTAGACCATTTTATTCAGTTCTGGTAAACCGAGACGATTTTACTCTGCTCTGGAGACATCCTAGACGATTTTATTCAGCTCTGGAGATAACTTTCGAACTGGAGGGGTTAGATGCAGACTTAGTTAACCCCGGTCGCTGCTAGAGATCTGTTTTGAAGATGAATAAAATCGTCTGTACTCGTTTTACGCTAACTTCGACTAAAACTGTCATCTCCCGATCTTGAATGCTGACAGAGATTAGCACTAGAGTATGGTGCTAGTCACGAGGAAGTGGTATGGAAAGGATATAGAGCCACGGCACTGTCTTTTTCTGCCACTGTGTGAAATATGCTGCAAAAGAATGAAAAAAAAAAAAAATCTAGGCCAAGTTAGTGTCAAAGAGCTGTAGCGAGAACAGGGTGAAAAACACGTAAACACAAGGACTAACACAGGAAAATTACCGCGAAAATCTATCCCGTGACTTTTACCGCTTCAGTTCGATTCCTTATGATTATCTTTCCCTTTCAATTTTCTCTGCTTAGGAAAACACTTGTAATATCCAGGGTGGTCCATATATAGCGCTCCTCGTCCACGCCCCCAGGGGATTTCTCGTGTGTTGCAGGGACGGCTCATATCTATCCACTTACATGTCTATCTATCTATCTATCTATCTATAGCCAGAAGGCATAATCCCGGAGGGTGTGACCGCAGACAAATCGCCTCCATGTTATCCTGCCCACCACCATCAAGCTACCCTTCCTCCACCTCACACCAGGCTCATTCATATACCTCTCATACTGAAGGTTCTAATGAAGGCTATAACCCCTCCAGTTCGGGATCTCTCCTAAGCTGAATAAAATCGTCTGGAGGTAGCAAGATCGTCTTCAAGGAGTTATGATTACTCTCTCTCTCTCTCTCTCTCTCTCTCTCTCTCTCCAGGTAAGGGTGTTGTAAGGGACCGCTGGAGGGAATTAGGTCTCTCTCTCTCTCTCTCTCTCTCTCTCTCTCTCTCTTAGGTGCCTCCTCCCTCACCTGGAATCTAATCAAGGTGAAGAAGGAGAAGCAAGGGATTGAGGGGAGTGAATGAGGAGGCAGGACGAGGAAGAAAGAGGGAGAGAGGGAGGGGGGAGGGAGAAAGGGAAGAGGGGAGGGAGGAGGGAAAGAGAAAAGAGGGAAAGGGTAGGTGAGGGAGGTGGAAGGAAAAATGAAGGAGGGAGGGGGGAGTTGGACATGTGTGAGGGTGAAGGAAAAAAAGAAAGGAGAGAAGGGAGGGAGAAAAGACAGATGCAACAGGGAGAGGAAAAATGAAAGTAGAGAAAGAAAAAGAGTGAAAAGTGGGAGGGGGGAAAAAAGAATAGAGAAAGAAAATAATGGAGGTGGGAGGAAAAAGAAGAAAATGGGATAAGGGAAAACGTAATAATGGGAAAGGAAGAATGGTGGAGGGAGGAGAATAGAGGGGTGAGAGAATGACAGAGAATAAAGATAGGAGTAGAGAAGAATGAGGAGAAACAGAAGCAGATAAATGAGACATAAAACGGAAAATTAGAGAGAGAGAGAGAGAGAGTAGAATGAGGAAGGAGATATGAAGTAACGAAGGAGGCAGGGAGAATTAACAAAAGATGGAGGGACGCAGGGCGGAAGAAGGAATGAATCCGGCAAGGGCAAAAGAACGAATAAAAGAGGGAAACATGAAGAACCAAGGAAATGGCGAGAGGGAGGAGAGGGGAAGGTGTTAAGGCAGGGAGCAAAGAAGGACGAAATAAGAAAGGAAGGAATCTCCAAATATTGCACGGGATCTAAAATCATACGGTATCTACACTTAGAGGATGTCCATTACTCAGGTATCGTATCTGTGGGTAGTCACGAGCAGAGAAACGGACCCAGCCTCTCGCATCTTAGCACGGTTTGCCACAAGCGGGTATGGAAACGTAGATGTGTTTGGATATTAGGTTAGCTTACAGTATATTCCTGAGTGGAGGGGTAGAATGAGCGACGAGATTATATTTGGAGGAGTAATAGGTAGGTAAACTTATATTCCTGAGTGAAATGGTGGAATATTAGGTAAACATATATTTCTGAGTGAAGTGGTAGAATCATAGGCGAACTTAGATTCTTCCTTGTAAAGTGTCTTCTAATTTTCCATTCATAATGAGGTTTCAGATATCGTGCGATGTGGAGATAGTGTTTTTTATTTATTTTTTTAAATCTTTATTGGACTGGTGGAGTTGTTCTTGGTCAACGAAGAAATTAATGTAGTTTATAAATTTTAGGCACTGACTGAAACGGGAACTTAAGGAAGCAAGGATGGGTGACGCGAGAAGGAGGGAGGAAGGGAGGCTGGAAGAACAATATTTCACAATTGATAGCGGTGCATATTCGCCGTTACTGTCATCATCATCATCATCATCATCATTAATAACATAATCATGGTAACCTTAATCATCATCATCATATCATCATCAGCAACAATCATGGTAACCTTAATCATCATCATCATCATCGTTGTCGTCATCTCCTTTACGTTTTCATCTCCCCTTTCTCTCTTCCTTTCTCCTTCCTCTTTCTCACTCTCTTTCCCTCACGCTCCCCCAGCTCTCACTATAGCTGTCTCTTTTCTCTCCCACTCTATCTTTCCCTCCCCTTCCAGCTTTTCTTACTCTCACTTTCTTCCCCCTCTCTCGATGTCTCCCTCCTCTCCCTTTTTCTATTCCTTTACCACCGTAAACAATCTTTTCATATCCTAACCCTCCTCTCCTTACTCTCTCTCTCTCTCCTCCCATCCATCAGCCTCCCTCATTCACTCTCTCCCCATTCTCTCCATCCTCTTTTTCTCAGCCTCCCTCTCCACACTCTCCTTCTCCTTCCCACCTGTCCCACTCCCTCTCCCTCAGTCTTTCCCTCCCACTACCTTTCTCGCCACTCCCTCCCCCCCCCTAATCTCTCTCTCTCTCTCTCTCCCTTCCTCTCTCAACATTTAATTAGAGGGACTTGAATAACAGTTGTTCTCTGTGTTCTTGTCTGTCTGTCAGTCTGTCTGTCTCTGTCTCACCAAGCTATTTTTTCGCCAACTTTTTTTGCAACACTTATAATTTATCTGCCCGAGAAATTAGTGACAATAATGTGTTGTTCCAGTTAACGAAATTATCAGTGTTGAAATGTGTCGTCGTTGTCGAAATTAAAAACGATAAACTGTGTCCTCCCACGAACGGAATTCATCATCATTATAATTTTTTATCATCATCATCATTAGCATCATCGTCGTTATTTTATTATTATCATCGTCATCTCTTTCATCCCCTTCTTCTTCTTCTTCCTCTTCCTCCTCCTTCTCCTCATCATCATTATAACTGTTATCATCACTGTCATCATTGCCATCGTATTCATCGTCATTAATATCATCACGATCACTGCCCTCGTCATCATCATCATCATCATCATAACTCTATTTTCCACCCAAGAGCAAGCACCGAGACAGGTTAATCACAAAACAGCACACCACGTGAAGTAAAGAAACACTAACGAACTTGAGTGGATGTAACGTCCCACTAACGCTTTAATGAGACTATAGGTTACTTGGCTGACGAAATTAACGACGGACACACTTCCGAAATTAACGATGAAATGAGTCCTGAGGCTAACGAAAAAAAAAAAAAAATCGATCAACCGTATCATCCCAAAGCGCCGACGAAATTCATCCATCTATCCATCTACTGTATCCCTCTATCCAAGCAATTATCCATCCATTCATCTCCATCCATTCATTCATCCATCCATCTATCCATCCATTCATTCATTCATCTATCTATCGATCATCTAACACACACACACACACACACATATATATATATATATATATATATATATATATATATATATATATATATATATAACTCATTAGGAACGTTGGCGCCCGGGTTAAGGTTAATAATTTCCGACCAGCCTCAGTAACCCCCGAGTGGCATTATGTGAATAATCAACTCCAACACTTCCTCTGATATAAACCTTTTCCCACCTACGATACAAAAAATAAAATGTATCATCACATAAACGATACAACAATACAAGGTGACGCCAGACTAACAGGAGTAACGATAATATGTCTTCCCAGGAACGAAATTATTTGTTCATTGTATCGCCAACTAACGAATGTAATGATGAAATTTGGCATGCTACCAAAAAGAACGATATTATATTGTCATCCCGCCAATGAAATAAACAACTCTGAATGCACTCACCCAACTAACGAAATGAACAATGTAATGTACTCTCCTAAATAAAGTACAGTATAATGTGCTCTCCTAAATAAAGTACAATACAATGTGCTCTTCTAAAGTACAGTATAATGTGCAAAGTACAATATAATGTGCTCTAAATAAAGTAAATTACTGTATAATGGGCTCTCCTGAATAAAGTACAATATAATGTGCTCTCCCAACTAACGAAATAAACGATAAACAGTGCTCTCTCTACTAACGAAAAAAAAAAAGTACTTACCTAAATAACGAAATAAATGATTAAACTTACTCACAAGTAACGAAACGAAAGAAGTCTCATTGACGAAAGTCCTCCCTTCACGAAAACAAGAGACACCTGAGTGTACGAAATACCGGAACACAGACGGGGTATCCAAACGGTGAAGCGGCCAGGGTTCGCTGCTTTGATCCGGCACGATGAAACACCCGGGGCAAATTTGGCAGTGCTTTGATAAGAGAACGAATTAGCATGCTTTTTGATTGGGGGTCGAGTGTAATGGGTCCATTGCTTTGTTGTTACTGATAAGACCCTGTGTGTTTGTGATTACACCGAGTACTGCCCGCCATCTGCCTACTAAATGTAACGTTGACAAGGCCTGTTTGCTGTTACACTAAGTGCTGCTGGCGTGGGTCTGTAGGTACGGTAGATCGGAGTGTCCACCATCCACTTACTTGATGCAGCACTGATAAGGCTTGTATGTTTGTTGTTGCACTAAGTACTGCTGGCGTGCGTAATTAGGAACTGCAGATTGGAGTGCCCACCATCCACTCACTAGATGTACTGTAGTGCTACCTACAAATTATTCCACATCAAGTGACAAGCCATAAGGTTTTCTGCACTCCTGGAAACCATTTGCTATGTTGGGTGGTAGCCATGTCACCAACAAATGATTGTCTGGTGGTTTAGTGGGCAAAGGCTTCTAGCCTTTGGTCCCTTTTTCCTTGCATTAAAAAAAAAAAAAAATCAAGGATGGTTGTAGTCCAAGGAAAATGTGGGTTCTGTTACTTACATAATACAGCCTAGCTCCGGGTCCCTGCGTTGTTGATAAGAAGGACGATGGATGGATAAATGGATGGATGGATCGTTGGTGTGGGGTTCCTGGGAAGTTCGTTTGTGATGCCTTTGTTTACATGTAACGTAGCGGGTGTGTTTACATGTGCTCTGTTTACCAGACCCTCCAGTTGACACGAATTTTTGCTTTGTTGTAGATAAGGGATGTCCGTTTTCAGCTGCTCTAAGACCTGAATGCTAGCACGAGGCTTGAGCCGGATTTGGGGTGAGAGATTTTCACGGATGTTCTGTTGTGATGCGGCTGTTTACATGTGACTTATTTATCAAACTATTGGAATAACATTTTTTTTTAATCTTTCTTATTGATAGGGGCTACATGTACAGTATGTTTGGAATTCCACCAAGCATCACTCACATGGAGTTTCTCAGAAGTTCTTTGTGCTGAGTCTGTTTACACGTGACGTAGTGGGGCGTGTTTACATGTGATTTATTTACCAGGCCCTGCAACTGAGGCGGGAGCCCGGTATAAAAGTCACGAGTTTATGTTTACTCCATCAAAACGCTGAGTAGGAGGCAGGGAGAGAAAAAATTACAAGCAATTTTTAAGACTTAAGGATGCTGCAAAAAATCGAACGCCGAATTTCTTTTCATGCATAATTAATTGTGCAAAAGAGAAGGTGGGACAGGCTGATGCTAACTCCTTCAACCCGATGACGATGTGTGTATTATTATATTCACACTCACGAAACGATAGAGGTTACTATGTTTTACTCGACGTACATGTGTGTGTGTGTGTGTGTGTGTGTGTGTGTGTGTGTGTGTGTGTGCAGTAACTGGCTAGCACTTCCTCATGACTGTTCTCCCTTAAGTCTCTTGATCAAATTGCATTCACCCTTTCCTGCAATGGTGTATTTCATTTTTTTTTCCCATCTGTCTCTCTGTCTCTCTGTCTGTCTCTCATCATTCCTATTCATTACCCCCTAATATCCTCTCCTATTACCGTTTTCCGCCTCCTTTCATTCCTATATCTCTTTGGTTTTTCATCTTCATGCTTTCTTCCGTTATTTTCCTATACTACCTCATACACTTGATTTCTTCTTCTCCCTTCATTCGAGTATCATTTCCTCCTAGTTCTTTTTCTCCGCTCTCATTTCTTCTTCTTCTTCTTCTCCTCCTCCTCCTCCTCCTCCTTCTTTATCTTCCCCCTCCCATACTTTCTTTTGCTTCCCTCCTCTTCTTTATCTATATTCCTCCACGTATTTCCTCTTCTTTGTCTCTCCTTTATTCATTCCAATATCCTTCCTTCCTCTCCTCATTCATTCCAATACTTATCCCTCCCCTCCCTCCTCCATTCCAATACTTCCTAATTCTTCCCAATCTCCTCCTCCTCCTCCTCCTCTTCCTCCTCCTTCTCCTCCTCCTCCTCCTCCCTGCTTACTCTTTCCTCCTCTCCTCTTCCTCCTCCTACTCCTCTCTACTTTCTCCTTCCTCTCCTCCTCCTCCACCTTCTCTTCCTTCCTACTTACTCTTCCGTCTCCTCCTCTTTTTCCTCCTCCTCCTCCTCCTCCTCTTTTTCCTTCTTCTTCCCATTCTTCTCCACCTCCTCATTCTCATTCTCTTCCATTTTTATTCATTAGTTATATTTGAAACAAGAGGGCAGTACTTCCAGCAAGCGGTCCAGTATAGTTTGCTCACCTTAACTTGGCTCAGGTTTTCGTTCTTTTGCAGCATATTTCACGTAGCTCAGTGGCAGAAAGACAACGTTACAACTCTGCAACCATTCCGTAGCACTTCTTCATTACTATCATTGCATTCAAGCGTTAATCTGTTGCTACAAATCAATCCTCAAGATGGAAAGACGGCAATTTTAGGCCAAGTGAGAGTAAAAAGAGTATAGACAAGGAGAAACGACGAACATACTGACGACGAAACACAGCTGGCTACAATTCTTTATATTTTCCATTTATCACGTAGCATAACTTTTCCATGGCAGCTCTTTTTTAATCTTGCGTGGTAGTTTTTTTTTTTTTTTTTTTTTTCCTACAGGCTTTAGGTGAGGGACTGGTGTGTGCGGGACCCTTCCTACTTTGCTATCCTTGTCTCACTCATACAATATAGACCTTAATTATAACCTACTCTGTATAAAAAAAATTGGTGTCTCACTGATTGCTTTCTTATGTATTTTTGCTCCTGCTTTTCTTCCTTCCCCTTTCCTTTTTCATCTGCTCTACCTCCTCCTTCTCCTTAACCTACTTTTCCCCCTTCTTCTCCTCCTCTATTCTTCTTCTTTTTCTTCATTTTCTTCCTCCTGATCCTCCTCTTCTTCCTCTTCTTCGTCCTATTTTGCACTTTTTTCCTTTCTCCTCTCTTCTTAATTCGTCCGAATCTTTAGCAGTTTCTTCGTCTTTACACATCATACTTTCCTCTCTCTCTCTCTCTCTCTCTCTCTCTCTCTCTCTCTCTCCTTTTTTGTCACAGCTGTTCACCTCCTCCTCTTTCTTTTTTTCCACATTTTTTCCTCTTCCTAACGTAGCATACTTTCCTCCTCCTCTGTCATCATTTCTTCCTCCTCACTGTCTCATCTTTTCTTATTATTTCTCTTGTTCTCCTCTCATTTTTTTTTTCTTTGCTGTTTTCCATCAACTTCTGTTTGATATATGTTTTTTCACCTTTTCTCCTCTTTAGCTTTTGTTTTCCTCTTCCTCCCACCTTTCCTTCTCTTTCATCCTCTCTTCCGTCCGCCTTTCCTTCATTCCTTCTTGGCTTCTCTTCTTTCTCCCCACCCTCCCTCCTTTGCTCCTTCCTTCCCACTCTCCTTTTTCCGAACCTTTCTTCCTTGATTGCTTCCCTCCCGCCCTTCTTTCTTTCCTCCTTTCCTCCCGCCATCCTTCTCTCTCTCTCTCTCCTTCCCTGTCTTGCCCATCACTCTCTCTTTCACACCCTCTTTCTTTTTTTCCTTCCCTCCCATCCTCTTTTCCATTCCGCCTCTTCTTTCCTGCCGACCCTTCCATCTTCCCTCTTTCTTTCCTTCCCTCTGACTCCCTTTCCTTCTGTCGTCCTTACTTCTTACCATACCTTCCTTCTTATTGTCATTCAGAATATTCATTTCCCTCCCATCCAATTTTCTCTTCCCATTCCCTCCAACCTCCCTTTCCTTTTCTCATTCCTCCAGCCTCTCTTCCTTCCTTCCTTCCTTCTCATCTTGTCTCATCCGTCACTTTCCACCCTCCTGAACTTCCCTTCCATCATCCCTGTCTCATGCTTCCTTCCTTCTTTCCTTCCCTACCACCACTCCTCCTTTATCCTTCCCTCTATCTCTCCTACCATTTGTCCTCCTCTCGTTCCTTCCATCCTCCTTGCCTCCTACCAGCTTTCCTTCTTTGGTTCCTTCCACCCTCCTTCCTCCTTCCCTCCCACTCCCCATTCCCTTTCCTTCTCTCGCTCCTCTCACCCCTCTTATTCCCTTCTTTTCATCCTGCCTGATCCTTCACCCCTCCATCCTCCTGCATTTGCTTTCCCTCCATTTTCCGTCTCCTACTTCCTTCCTTCCTTCCTTCTCTCTTGCCTTCCTAGTTTCCTTCCTTCTCCCATACCTTTCTTCTTTGTGCTCCCCCTCCTTCCCTCCCACCACGCGTCTTTCTTCCTACTCTGGCTCTCACATCACCTTCTCCTTCCTTCCTTCCTTCCCAACTCCCTTTCTCCCAACTTCCTCCCTTCTCTGTTATCCTCGCACCTTTCCTCCTTCTCTCTTTCCCTCCCACCCTCCTTTCTCTCACTCCCACCCATCTTCTTTCCATAACTTCTTCCTTAATGCGGTTCAAAATATATTCCTTTTTATCCCATTATCTTCCTCCTCCTCTCTCTCTCTCTCTCTCTCTCTCTCTCTCTCTTGATTAGCATGAATTCCTTCAACCCTCCTCTTACCTTCTTCTTCATATCTCAATCTCTTCCAATTATCAACCATTTCATTTTGCTTCGTCTTTTTAGTTTTATATTTTCTCCCCTCTCATAATTACTGCTCTTCCCCCCTCTCTGTTTTCCTTCACCTGACTCCTTCATGATATGTCTTTTTTTCTTCTTTTCTTTCTTCTCTTTCTTTTTCTATCTTTTTTCTTTCCTTCCTATTCCCCTTTTCATTTGCTCATTTTCCTTATTCTTCCTAACAACCCCTCAGCGAAGAGAGAGAGAGAGAGAGAGAGAGAGAGAGAGAGAGAGAGAGAGAGAGAGAGAGAGAGAGAGACTAAGGATGCCACGGAAAAACTAGACAGGAAGCATACCTTTCTACTTTCCCCTCCGCTCTCTTTCTCCTTCTCTCTCTGTGGTGTGGTGCGGAGATCTAAAAGTACGTTATCGTAGTGAATGATTTAAGATAAGAAATTGTTCTGAAAGATAAAAAGGCTGTACTTGCTTATAAGAGTCAAGATTCAGTGTTATGGGATAGGACTCTGAGCCTTACGTTCCGGGTTCGGGTTTTTAATCTTGTGTGCATCATTTATCCAGTCGTCTTCTTGGTTATTTATGCTTCCCCTTTCCTGTGCCTCTCAATCATCGTTTTCTCTCTTGCACTACCCCCATTCTCTCTCCCTCTCTCTCTCTTTTCTTACTCAGTTCTTTTTGTTCCGTACCATCCTACCGTTGTTGTGTTTCTTTTGACTTCCTCCTCTTCGGTTATTTATCCTTTCTCTTGCCTCTGACTCTCAATCCTCCTCCTCCTCCTCCTCCCCCCCTCCTCCTCCTCCTTCTCTTCCCCTCTCTCAATCATCAACTACTCTTTCCCCTCATTTATTTATTATGCCTTCCCATGGTGCCCCTCCTTCGGTGTTCAGCGTATGATTAATCTTGTGTTTTCTTTGTTCCTCCCTTCCTTTATTATCGCCTTCTCTTTCCCTTTTCCCTCCTGATTTATTTCCTGCATCTTTTCTTTCCTTCTGCCAAAATTCATTCTTCTTTCTCCTCCTCACTGTTCCTTCTCACTTCCCTCTACCCCCTTCTCCCCTCTCTCTCTCTTTCCAGTCTGTCTCTCCCCCTTCCCCTGTCTCTTTCCTGTCTGTCTCTCCCCTTTCCCCTCTCTTTTTCCAGTCTGTCACTTCCCATTCTCCTCTAGTCTCTTTCCGGTCTGTCTCTCCCCTTTCCCCTCTCTTTTTCCAGTCTGTCACTCCCCATTCTCCTCTAGTCTCTTTCCAGTCTGTCTCTTCCCCTTCCCCCTCTGTCTGCCCAGTCTGTCTCTCCCCCTTCCCCTCTCTTTCTAGTCTGTCTCTCCCCCTTCCCTCTCTTTCCAGTCTGTCTCTATCCCTTCCCCACTCACTCCCTTTCCAGTCTGTCTGTCCCCCTTCCCCTCTCTCTAGTCTGTCTCTTTCCTCCGTCCGTTATTCCCCGTCTCTGTTCTCTCTTAGCCTCTTTTTATTTTTTTCCTCACTTTTCTTTCCGTCATTTCAACATTCTCTTCCCTGCTTCCATTCTGACATATTTTCTTCCAGTTCGTTTTTCAGTTCCTTCCCTCTTTCTTCCTCCATTTTTGGGGCATTCTCTTAATATCTCCTTCTGTTCATCATCCCCGAATTTCTTTTCATATTCTTTTTCTTCCCATTTCCTGCCCCCCTCCCTCCTCTCTTCTTTAGTTTACCACCTCCTTCTTTCTCTACGACTCTCTCTAGCCTCCCATTTTCTTTTTCTCAATCTGCCGTTTCATTATATCTCTCTCTTTTTCCCTCCCTCCCTTCCTCTCTCTCTCTCTCTTTCCCACTAATCTCCCTCCTCTTTTCTTTAGTTTACCACCACCTCTTCTTCTTTCTCTACGACTCTCTCTCCTCCCATTTTCTCTCTCTTTCATTCTCTCCTCTCAATTCAACTCACTCTCCATATTCTCTCCTTCAGTCCACCCTCCAGAATTTCTCTATCCTTTTGTTACATACCCATATATTTTCCGTCGATTCCTCTCTAACATTTTTATCCTTCTCCTCCTCTTCCTCCTCCTCCTCCCTTTCTTCCTCTTCTTTCTTCCTCTCTCTCCTTTGGTTACGTATCCATATATTCCCTTGGTTCCCTCCTCTCCACTTTTTTTCCTCTTCTTTTTCTTCCTCTTTCTTTATCTCCTCCTTCTCTCTCCTTTTGCTACATATGCAGATGTTTTCCATAATTTCCTCCTTATTTCTTTCTCCTCCTCGTCCTCCTCCTCCTCTTCTTTGTGATTCTTTTGTCGTATATTCATTTATTTCCTTCCTTCCCTCCCTCTCAGTTCCTTTCTCTTCCTTCTCCTCTTCCTCTTCCCCCAACCCCACATCCTCTTCCTTCTCCTTCTCCTCCCCACTCCTTTGCTATGTAGGCAGTTATTTTTCTTAGCTTCTCCCTCCTCCTCCTCCTCCTCCTCCTCCTCCTCTTTCTTCCTCTGCATTCTTTCCACTAGGCTTCACCCTGTCTTACATACGCGCCTTCACTTCTTAATACATTTCTCCTTTATTCTCGTTTTCTTTATGCATCTCGTTCTCTTTTCCATTACTCCCCCCCCTCCTCTCTCTCTCTCTCAGTCTACCTATCTATCTATCTATCTATCTATCTACTTGTCTATCTTGCACAAAATAATCACAATATTTATCCTTTCGCATTTTTCTTTTTTCTCTTTGGTATTCCCCCACCTCCCTCTTTCTCCCTCCCTCCCTCCCTTCCTCCTTCTCTCTCTCTCTCTCTCTCTTTCTCTCTCTCTCTCTCTCTCTCTCTCTCTCTCTCTCTCTCTCTCTCTCTCTCTCTCTCTCTCTCTCTCTCTCTCTCCCCCCTCCTTTCTTTAACTTCTGTAACTAAAGGAATAAGTTTTTCTATAGTATTAGAGTCGGATCACCTCGTTAGGGGTATAGGGTTTGTATGGTCGGTCGGTATGTCTGTCTGTCACACACACACACACACACACACACACACACACACACACACACACACACACAATATTATTTTCTCTGAAGTTTTAACTCTCATGGTTCTCTCTCTCTCTCTCTCTCTCTCTCTCTCTCTCTCTCTCTCTCTCTCTCGTTTCTGTAACTGAGGAGTTTTTTTCTATGGCATTAAGGCCTAATCACCTGATTAGGGCTACTACGCCTGTGGAGAGAGAGAGAGAGGGAGAGAGAGAGAGAGAATCCCTTTCGAACTTTTCTGATATGACGATCCATCCTCCTAGCGCTGGTGTTGCAAGGAGCCTCACAACTCCTACAACAAAGAAAAGTGGGACTGAGGGAAGACGGTGAAGGAGAACGTCCAGTGGGCTTCCTTTCTCCTCTGATTCACTTCTCAGCAGAGATTAAAGAGCTTGATTATAGATGCACCTCCATCCAAACCTCTTGTTAACATGGTAAGCTGGGTATGATGATGATGATGATGGTCTCCTCTGTCTCTCCTTTGTCTTTTCTCTTCCCTCCCCCTCCCTCGCTTTCTCTCTCTCTCTCTCTCTCTCTCTGTCTATCTCGAAACGACAAAAGCGGCTGTTTCTCTTGGCTTTACCTTTGTGCTGCTGTGTATTAATTTTCCCTTCCAGTTACTCTCCATTCATCCATTCCTATGAAATTTTCTCTGTTACCCTCCACTCATCCTTTTCTAATGAATTTCTATGACTGACAGGGCTTGGCTGATGGTCATGGGGCGAGGGGATGCTTCCTGATCAGCTATCCTTGTCTTTAACACACAGAATTGTTATATTGTTACATTCTTCCTTATGGTAAACAGCCCTGAAAGGAATCAACATGCCCAATGCTATTTACTTTACTTTGTACCCCTTTGAATTAAACACTCTCCGTCTCTCTTCTTTCTCTTCCCCCTTTCGTCTCTGTTTCCTTTCCCTCTTCCATTCTTCTCCTAGCCTTTTTCCCGTCTTTCCTGTTGTCCCTCTCCTTTCTCTCCTTCCTTCTGTTTTTATTTCCTTCCTTCCCCCTCCCTCTCTCTCACTTCCTCCCCTCCCTCTCCTTCAGTCTCTCTCCCTTCTCCCCTCCTCCATCTCCCAGTCTCTCTCTCTCTCTCTTCCCCCTCCCAGTCTCCCTCACTTCCTTTCTTCCTTCCCTCCTCTTCTCCCAGTTTCTCCCTCTTCCTTTCCTCTCCCTCTCTCCCAACATTTCTTCTTTCCTCCCCCCTTTCCCAGTCTCTCTCCCTTCCTTTCCCTTCCCTTCCCCCTCTCCCAGTCTCTCCCTATATCACCCACTGCTCCCGTCTTCCTTCCCTCCTTCTCTCCCCCTCTACTACTGTCACCGCCTTCCCTCCCATTTCTCCTTCTCTTTTCAGTCTCTCTCCCTTTTTTCCATTCTCTCCGTCTCTGTCCTTTCCCTCTCTCCTTTCTTCCTCTGCTTCTCTTCTTCCATTCCTCTCCCTATCTCTTTCCCTCCCTTCCTCCTCTCCCACCCTCTCTACCTTCTACCCCCTCTCCCCTGCATCCCTTCTCTCCCCATCCCCCCTCTCCCCTGCCCCTTTTCTCTCCCCTTCACCCCCAGTACAAGCCGTGAACACCCTCCCCGGCTGTGTTTTGGTCACAGCCTGTTATTAATGGCCAGCCTATTGTGCCCACAGACAGCCGGAGTGACAGCCG
>NC_137000.1:5346630-5384130 GCF_032717465.1 Coenobita brevimanus | reverse complement strand
AGGAAGGAAAGAAGGAAGGAAGGAAAGAAGGAAGGAAGGAAGGAGGGATGGATGGTGGAAACATAAGAAACAGGCGAAGAAGGAAAAAAGAAAGAATGAAACTGAGAGGAGTGAGGAACTGGAGAAGCGAGATGACAGGAGGAAAGGGATGGGGTTTATAAGAGAAAGAGGGGAGAGGGGGGAGAGGTGAAGGGTGGTTGTGGGATGGGGAGTGAGGGGAGAATGTGGAGGGAAGAGAGAGGAGTAAGGGGAGAAGGAAAGGTGAGTGAGGGGAAGTGAAGAGAGGAGGCGGGGGAGAGGAGAGAAGGGAAGAGAAGTGAGGAGAGAAGGTAGAGAAGGGGAGGTAGGAGAGAGGACACAGTGCCATATTGGAGGTACGTACCATACAAGGCTTCGTAACACCTCTTCACAAGCGATTTATTTAGCATAGTACACCTTGACATATAAGTGAGAGAAAGAAGAGTGATGGAAGTAAGTTGGGGGCAAGGAACGAAGAGAATGAGACTAAGGGGAAGGGAAAATGAGAGGAGAAGGGTGAGAGGAGGAAAGTGAAGAGAGAGGAGAGGAGGAAGGAGCAGAGGGAGGAAGGAAGGTAGGTGTAGCGTAGAAGTGGTCTTAATGCCGAAACCTCCACAACAGCTTACACGCCCCGACCTGTCTCCGGGGAACGATACATCCACCCACTACACGCACATACACGGCTACACACACACACACACACACACACACACACACACACACACACACACACACACACACACACAGCTTGAAATTCTAGTACACACTCACACGCACATAACGCTATTTGAGCATTCCGACGCACACGATGGTGCCACCTAATTATTCTCTCTCTCTCTCTCTCTCTCTCTGACACATCGGGGATTCCAAGAACACATTTCATTCCAACCCTCAAAGTCGTTACCTCATCTCTCTCTCTCTCTCTCTCTCTCTCTCTCTCTCTCTCACACACACACACACACACACACACACACACACACACACACACACACACATTGGCAGCGGTTCTCAAACACATAATGATACGATATTTCATTCATACAGTTGCCAAATCTCTTCGTTAAGGCGAAGTGAATAGAAGGCGTAAAAACCGATCGATCTGGCAGACTCATTAGTCGCGATACGCCTTTCATCACGTCCTACCGACTTTAACCCCTTCAGTCTCAGGACATATTTTGAGTCTGATTCATGTTTTTATTTTCATGTGACTGCGATACACTAACGAGAGACTTTTCGAAATGAGGGAATTGGACAGTTTTCCTGTGCCCGTATACTACTAGTACTGAGGACCTATGCGCAATACGATAAATAATCTGAGAGTAGCCAAAACGAAGTAAAAATGTCATCGTTGTGAACAGGTGTAACGTGTAATACTCTAGGAAAAACTGAGGTGTGGATATACGTGGTAACCTCGCTTTCTCTCTCCCTCCCTCCCTGTCTGTATACAATATGTGTGTGTGTGTGTGTGTGTGTGTGTGTGTGTGTGTGTGTGTGTGTGTGTGTGTGTGTGTGTGTGTGTGTGTGTGTGTGTGTGTGTGTGTGTGTGTGTGTGTGTGTGTGTGTGTGTGTGTGTGTGTGTGTGTGTGTGTGTGTGTGTGAACTCGCTGTGAAAGGGCTTAATGTTCAGCCAATTACGCATGATTACCCACAAACACCATCGCCTTCCTTGTGCAGTTCCTGGAATGCAGGTGTACTTTTCAGGTTTAGGCGAGCATTTTTTTTTTTTCCTGATCATTTCAAACAGTCTAACTAATCCTCACATTTCCCCACTATTTTTTTTATTTATTTTGTGCGTGTTTACTCACCATGCGGCGGACCAAATGACAATAGCAAGAATGAAACACAGGCAACATCGTGCTGAAATGGTTTAAAGCCCTTCACATTCAGAGGTCTCTCTCCCCTTCTTCTTTCCTTCTTCCTACTGTCTCCCCTCTTCTTCCTCTTCCTTTTCTCTCTCTCTCTCCTTCTATGACTCATCACTCCTCCCTCTCACCCCGTCTCTCTCGTCTCATCTCGTCTCTTTTAAGTTTTCTTCATGTCTTCCTCCATTTTCCCTAACTTCTATTTTTCCCTCCCTCATTCTTATTCTCTTCTCTCTCTTCTCTCCCCTACCTCCCTTACCTCTGCTTCTTCCCCCCTTTCCCTCTCCTCTCCTCTCTGTCCTCTGTCCTTCGTCTCCCTATCTTCCTTTCCTTTTTTCCTTCTCTCTTACCTCTGCTCTCCCTCACAGCTTCCTCTTTTCCCTTCCTCTTCCCCTTCTTCACCCTCACCTCTCCCCATCCCTACCAGTCCTTTGCCCTTCGCGCTTCCCTATCTTTCCTTCCTTACCTCTCCTCTCCCTTCACCCTTACCCTTCCTTCCAGTGTTAAATCTTCCCTCTCCTCTCCCTCATCTCCATATCTTTTCTCCCCTTTTCCTTCTCCTTCATCTACGTCAGCCTTGCCTCTCCCCTCCTCTCTACCATTCTTTCTCCTTCCTCCATCACCTTCTCGTCTCCATTCTCCTCCCCATCTCTCCCTCTTCCCTCTTTCTCCCTTCCCTCAATCTCCCTCACGCATAACTCTCCCCACCGCTGTTCTCTTTCCCTCTCCCTTCCTCCCCCTCACTGCTGTTCTCTCTCCCTCCTCCTCTCTCTTACTTCTCCCTTCCCCTCCCCTTCTCCCCCTGCCGTCCCTTCCCCCTCCTCGCCACCCCGCCATTACCACCACCCCGAATTAATTCCCCTAAACTCGCGTGTGCATCTCCCAGTCCCTCTCCCCAATATATATGCAGATTAAATGCTTACCTTACCAGCCCCCTCACACACCTGACACATATTTGCCCACACACCTGTCACACATCTGTCTTATTGGCTCACGTATAATGGCTTTTCTTCTGGCTGTCACATCTGTCTCATTCTATCACTTGTAATGGTATTTCTTATCTGTCACACAGCTGTCTTGTTGGAACACTTACTATTGCCTTTTTTAATACCTGTTCACATCTATATTGTTTTATTGATTACTTATAATGGCTTTAATTATATCTGTCACACGTGTCTTGTTTTGTCACCTGTACTGATTTTCTTTCAACTGTCACATTTGTCTTACTGGGCAGCTTAATATGGTTTTTCTTAAAGCTGTCATACCTATCTTATTTCGTCACATATTGGTTTTTCTTATGCTTGTCACGTCTGTCTTATTTTTCACTTATAATCGTTTACTTAGACACGATACAACTCAAATATTCTACTTACAACAAGTGCTCGTGGGCCCTTCGGGCCCTCCCACACTTGCTCCTGCGGAGGGCTCTCGCGCTGCGCGCTCGCTTTCTCGTGCTTCGCACTCGTTTCCTCGTGCTTCTCACATGGCTCAAGTAGACTCGATTTCTAAAAGTCCCGGTACCGAATGAACTGCTTTCCGAACGAAACTTTGATCACTCTTAATTCTAATAGAAAAATCATCAATCGAGATGGGACCAAGTTTTTCGACATCAGCGAATTATTTCATGACAATTTTGGTGCACCGGGACGCCTCCGTACCGAAGAAAGGCGCCCTTACCCCGCTTCAGGAATAGAACCCAAGTTGTCCTCACGCAAGTCCGAGATATTAATCACTTGGCCACGGCAACCGACCGGGCGCCGGGAGCGGCGTTTTTTTGGTCAAAATTTGATTGCTCATTTTAATATAGTAAAAGTTTTTCAATCATGATGAGACCAAGTTTTTTCACATCAAAGAATTTTTTGCTATTTTTGTGCCAATTTTGGTGCGATATTCGGCTGCCCAAAATACACACACACACACACACACAGACACACGGCTACTGCTATAGTATATTAGATGTGGTTTCTCAGACCCTTCACATACACATCTCATTAAACTGCTTACAATACTTTTACTTTTATCAGCTATCTTTTTTCTGTCACACACACGTCTTTATGTCACTTACAATGGCTTTTCATACATCCGTTATACATCTGTGTTAAACGTTCTTCACAGTGTTTTGAGAGAGTTAAAATTAACTCCAGAGATTTCACACACGTCTTTCACTTCACACATCTGTCCCATTCTAGCTTCAAAGTTGTCATATCTCTGTCACACACATTCATTTCACTTCACTGTCACCCACTGTCGTCCACACATTCACTTCATTTCTCACATACAGTACAAATCATTTCAATTCGCTTCTCACACCCATATCTTCTTATTTCCGTTATCGTCATGCATTTATTACGCACATTTCTTTAATTTCATATACCTGCATTTCACTTCATTTCATCTATCACACCCCCATCCTCCTCGCCCTCACTTCAATATTACCACACACCTGTTAAACACATATTAATTACCCGCGACGCAGTTCGCTCACCCTCCTCGCCTGACACCTGTTGCTCTCGTCATATACACCTAACGGATATCCAATACATGGCCTAACACCTGCCACTGATCTATCTGCGAGGATTCCATACGTACTGTGTATCTGATCATTAGTTAAAAGCCCCATCTGTGACCTAAATCACCCACCTTTCTCTTCTCTCCTTCATTTGGCCACACCTGCTGCACCTGACATATCCAATACCTGTCACACATCTGTATACAGGGATTCCGCATGTATTCTCTGTATGTCTATTAGTCTCAAGCATTATCTATGACACAAATTGCTCACCCTCCTCGTCTTCCTATCACAGTTATCACGCTCGTCATACCTATCTAGCACATACCCATAACATGCCCTAACACCTGTCACACATCTACTTACGGCACTTCCACACCAGTTTTATCGCCTACAGAATTACAACAATAAATAAATAAGGCGTCATCGTCGTGAAGAGATGAAAAGACTTCGATACCGATAAGGAGGCTACTGTTTTGATAAGGGAGTAGACAAACACACGATCATAATCATCACAATTACGAAGCAAAAACGAAGTTGGACAGACCACATCTCCCGAAGAACTGATAACAGATGGGCAGGCAGAGTAAGGCAGTGGGAGGAGGTAGCCAGATATTAACAGTGGGGTATGAAACACGTAAGTATGTCGGATTTGTGCCTCACAGTCTAACAACCAACAGATCAAAGTGGAGAGAGCTGGGAGAGATCTTTGTCTTGAATGAGAGCTGGGCCACGTCATATCTTCAACACTAAGTCGTGGTGGCCTGAAATTTGATGAGTGATAATTGTGAGGTAGGAAAGAGTCTCCATGGTTGCAAGTAAAACCAATCCTCAAGTCTGACTACACCTCGTCAACACCTAAGCTGAATGGGGTTGCAGATCATTGTCAGATGAAAAAAACTGACTATTACAAGTACTGGTAAGAAGTAACATATCAACACATACTGATAAGAAATAGTACATACTGATAAGAAGTAACACGTACTGTACTGATAAGAAGAAACACACATAGATAAGAAGTAACACAAACTGATAAGAAGTTACACATACAGATAAAAAGTAACACCTACTGATAAGAAGTCGGCTGTGGTAGTGATAGTTGTGTGTGGTGGGTTAATTGATATTACACGTTTCCTCCGATCTCAGGCAGACAGAAAAATATAAAACTGATGCAGGTTGCGCGAATCGTAAATATCCGACAACCGATTACACTTTTTGTGACATATGAACTTTTCTGATGTGAAGGCCGTTTGACCTTAGTCCCTGCTCGTGCAATAGACACAGACAGACAGACAGACAGACAGACACACACACACACACACACACACACACACACACACACACACGAAAGAACAAGCACAGACACATCACGTCAGTCAGTCACTCGCTAAGGATTTTCTCAGACAAGGTACTGCTTCACTTCCGTAGACTTAATCAATGCCTCATATTTCAGCCCTGATGGTCCCGCTTCTCTCTAGAACCTCTGACCCCGTTTATTTCTACCCTGGTCCATTACTCCACATAGCCAGAATTTCTACATTAGAACACTAGCTTTTTTCACAGTTAATGTTAGAATACTGTACGAAGGATGAAAGGTCTATGTCAAACTAGGGCAGGGCGTAGTTTGGGGGCTTTGGATGTCGTTGAAATAAAATAGTCCCAGCTGCGCATCTAGAAGACCCAATAACATGTCCTAAAAACACCCATCCAAGCTTCACATTCTAAAAAATAAAAATAAAAAGTATGCTCCACATCCTCCCCCCTCAAAAAAAAAAAAAAAAAAAAAAAAAATCCAAGCTCCATATCCTCCACACTTAAAAGACGAAGGAAGTGAGGTCCGACTGATATCTTAAATCCGAAGCTGATTATTTATTTATTCTACTTTAACACCTTAAGTACTGTCAGCCACTTACATGTAATTCTGCTGGTTACTGTCTGAGTCTTTTATTTTGCGGAGGAGTGTGTACTGGGCTATGGAATGATTATTTAAAGTTTTCAGCATGGGAGTGTTAATTCGTGCATTTCCACTTCTTTCCTTCCGTTCTGGCTCCCCCGCCCTCTCTCTCTCTCTCTCTCTCTCTCTCTCTCTCTCTCTCTCTCTCTCTCTCTCACTTTTCAGTAATTTCTCTTAGTTCCCTCTCTCCTTCATCCTCCTAGCTTTCAACAAACTTCCCTTCATCTCCTTCTCCCCAACTCACTTCCTCTCCCTCTCTCTCTCCTCTTTTAAGCCCGCCTGCCTCTGCTCCTTACGGCATTATTCAGTAGTGTGTTGGCCGCGGCTGTACCCCGTCTACTTCATGCCTCTCATCTTAACTTTTCTCTCTCTCTCTCTCTCTTTCTCTCTCTCTCTCAGCACAAAGGTAGAAGTCTGACAGGCATTTTTCAGAACCATAAAGAGGGATGTGTGTGTGTGTGTGTGTGTGTGTGTGTGTGTGTGTGTGTGTGTGTGTGTGTGTGTGTGTGTGTGTGTGTGTGTGTGTGTGTGTGTGTGTGTGTGTGTGTGTGTGTGTGTGTGTGTGTGTGTGTGTGTGTGTGTGTGTGTGTGTGTGTGTGTGTGTGTGTGTGTGTGTGTGTGTGTGTGTGTGTGTGTGTGTGTGTGTGTGTGTGTGTGTGTGTGTGTGTGTGTAAAATTTCGGCTGTGTGTGTTTCAGGTAGCTATACTTCCTCCCTCTCCATCTCCTTCCCTCCACCCCACCCACCCCTCCTCATCTGGGTAGTAGAGGGATGGGGAAGGGAGGGGGGGGTTAGCAGAGTAAGGTGGGGGGTAAGGGAAGGGGGGGAAGAAGAGAAGGGGGAACAGTGGGAAGGAGTCATGGCAGGGAGAGGCAGGATGGGGGGTAGGGAGGGTGGTGGGGCAGGGTGAGGGAGTGTGGGGAGGAAGTGGAGGGGGGTAGGGGTGTCACGGGGGATGAGGGGATGGAAAGGGGAGGGAGTGGGGATGGGAGGAGTCTCTGGAGACGGCCACTATCAAAGTTACGCCCTGGAGTAACTTCGCCTCCACTACCGCCACAGGGAATGCCAATGGTGGTGGTCAGCAAGGGAGGGGGAGGGAGAGAGTAGAGGAGGAGGGAGTGGGTAAAGAGATGGTATTTGAGGACGGGATGAAGAGAGGGGGATGGGGAAATGACAGGGAGAAAGAGAGGGACAAGGATGAGAGTAGTGAGGAGGGGAAAGGAGAAATATGAGGGAAGGAAACGAGAGAATAGGTATGAGTGGTACAAAGGGAAGGAATTTAAGAGAATAGGCATGGGAGGATACTAGGGAGTCGAGAGAGAGAGAGAGAGAGAGAGAGAGAGAGAGAGAGAATAGAGAACAATTTTTTTGGTGAAATGTAAAGAGATTATGAAACCGTGAAAATGGTGGAGATGGATGAGGGAGTGGCTGCTGGTGATGATGGAGAGTAGGGAGTGTGAAAAAAATGTTGGTGATGGAGAAAGTTGTTAAAAACTGAGAGACTGATGGTGATTCAGAGAGAGCTGGAATTTTGAGATGAACTGAACATTTGGAAGTGGAGTAATTGCAGGTGAGAAAAACTGTGGTGATAAAGTTGGTGAAAGTGAGAGTATGGTGATGGTAGAAGTGATGAAAGTGGGTAAACCGGTGTAAATGAGACACCGGTGCTGATTAAGGCGGTGATTTTGTGAGAATGGTGATGGACAGCTGATCAGTGGAGACAATGGTGGTGATGAGGAATTGATGAAAATGAGAAACTGGTGGTGATGGAAAGGGTTGGTGACGGGAGGTGAAATGTGATGGAGAGAATTTGAAGCTAGTGGAGGGAAAACAAAATTGACGGTGGAGAATCTAGTGGAGACATACAGACAAACACACAGATATACAGACAGATAAAGAGACAGACAGACAAGTAGACAGACCGACAGGCAGACAGACAGAGAAGTGAACAGAGGGCCAGAAATCAGACAGCGCAAACCACCTCAAATCCTCTCCGGTCCATTACTATTGATTCGTTAAGGTCAGTTGCGTCAAATTCAGGTGAAGCCTTTGAGTGTATGCACAAAAACTAGACAACAGAATAAATAAATAAATAAATAAAGCTTAGCCACTCGCGGGCATTGGAGGAAGGGGTGAGGAGAGGCGTAAGCGGGACGGACTAAGGTGGCGGGATATGATGGGAAATATAGCCTACTCGTACCCTGTAACGGTGAACACAGTAAGCTTTCCGGGGAAAAAAAAAATATATATATATATATATATATATATATATATATATATATATATATATATATATATATATATGGATGGATGAATGGGGTGGGGCTAGATGCAGGTACTGGATGGTTTGTAATCGTACATAGGAGCACAGAGGAAGTACAGACAACAGGAGGCCTACTGACCCTTAAAGACGTTATCTGCTAAAGCAGGCCTAAAACTTTTTACACTAAGATTTAATGAATGTGTGTGGAAAAGGAGAGAAAAAGAACGATAGAAAGGATAGAAAGTGGCGGTATGTGGGTCAGGGCGGGCGGAAAGTTCACTGTAGGCTGACGGTTAGAGTTTATTATGGAGAAGCACAGGGGAGAGGGACAGATAAAGGAGAGGTAGTCGGAGTGGAGTAGGCAGGATGGGCTAGGGTGGTGGTGATGGGTTGTACGCCATGAGGGGATGAGAATGTCCTCTGAAATTAGGATTTGTAGATGAGCCAGTAAGATGAAATTAAAAGAGTTCTCCCAGAAAATCAATGTCGAGAAGGGTAAACATTTACTGGAGTGTGCAAAGAGGAGTGAGTGGGATGGGCTGGGGTAATGATGGGAAGTGTGGCATAGCAGAAGGAGTGGAACCTGCAACCATATGTTTTGTGTGTGTGGAGGTAATAGTAGTTGGAGGGTTTATTTGCACAATTTTGTCCTAGAAATTCAATGTTGGGGGGAGAAGAAAATGTAAGGAATGCAGAGAAGAGTGGCCGGATAGGATTGGTACAGTGGTGGGTGGTGGGGCAGGGCGGGGATAGCAATAAACACACTTTATGAAGAAGATAATTGGAGCTTCTTTCGTCCACTGTTTGGGGCAGGGTGGTTGATGTGGATGAAGTGACGGCATGTATAAAAGATTAAAAGAAGAGCAAAGAAAACAAGGAAAAAGTAAGCACACGTTACTCTCATTTACCCTTCAACTTGAAAAAAAAAAAAAAATCTTCATACTGACCAAGTTGGCCAGAGTGAGTAATACACACCGTTAAAATGTGAGGCGTAAGTTAGCCGGTATGGATGCGGCAAAGGTTATATCAAAGCTTCTCCTACAGGAACAACAAGAAAAATGGGGAAAGTAAGCACGCCTCACTCTCAATAACCCTTCAACTTGCAACACAGGTAAAGGATAAAAATTCCATTCACGGAAGTTGGCAAGAACCTATTAAGTATTGAAGGTCAGAATTATTCTCATCTCTCTCAGGCTCGTGTGACTTACTCTTAACGAAACAAAATCGTCAGGCTTTAACTGAAATAAAATAATAACCATGAGAGCGCTTGCCCTTTCACTGCCGCAACAGCTTTTGTGTTCTTTTCCAGGGAACCCCTGGCAAATTGATTCATCTGAGGGCGAGTCATAGGAGCCTGAGTTAGATCACCACAACCTCCGGTTAAAATTCTACCTACCTATCTATGTATACATACATTCATATATATATATATATATATATATATATACATACATTCATATATATATATATATATATATATATATATGTATGTATACCCCATTGGGGTCCTTGAACTCCTGCGCGAGTGATTTTGCCGGAAGGATGCTAGTCGTACCGCCCTCCGCCTCTCAGCTCATAGTCGCACAGCTCATAGGTCCCTACCCTACCCGGGGGTTCCCTTCTTTATTAAATTTTGAAAATGCCCAGTTTCGTCCTATATTGAGGACAGTGGGTGCCAATGGGATATATATATATATATTTGTGTATGTATGTACACAGACATACTTTATAATGAAATTGCTCTGATCTCATGATGTAGTCATTGCAGTGTAATCTTTGGATGACTAGTGGTTGGATGGCAGAAGGTTTTTTGTAACGATTTATCACTCCGGGTGGTAGCGATATAAGCAACGAATAATGTTTAGGAGTTTAATGGATTAAGGCTTCCAACTGGATTTAGTCCGTAAAGGATTGAAATCCAAGGATGGCTGGGTTTATCGCTCACAATATGCTGCTTAGGGTAAAAAACTGATCATTCTTACCGTGAATATGTAGACTGAGTAGCCTAACCAAGGGCCCCTACGATCCAAGTGGGACAAGGAAGATATAATCCCCTAAAAAATATAACACGTCTAATTTGTCCAGTTAAAGTCTTTACCTCCCTCCTGCACATTAAATCGCCCCGGCCTGCAGCGAAAATTATGTAAAAAAAAAAAAAAAAAAAAAAAAAAAAAAAAGCGCTCCAAAGTTTGTCGGAAAAGTTCAGCAACAAGGTACATTTTTTCAAGCGGGCTCCGAGGCTAGGCTGAGAGGCACGGGTGAGTAGGCACATCCCGTGTACTCAGGCTGGATGTGCTCACGCTCTGATGAACACTCCGTACAACGTGGAGGCAGACTAGATTATATATGTGTTCTTTGTTGCATGCATTACGTGCGCACACACACACACACACACACACACACACACACACACACATAAATGACAGAGTACAATATGCATATATACTCATCTTATTTAGCTAAAAACTGCTCTTACCTGAATACCAAGATAAGGAATAAATAAATAGTACCAGCGCTGATATATGATGGAGTAACAAAAAAATCAACAGCTACATAACTTTTTTAGCAAAAATTATTTACGCTTAATAGAAAGACAGTGAACAAACAAATACAGTAAGTGCAAATGTACAGTTCAGTTCAAAATGACTATAAATCGATGTTACCTTGCTCAACAGAAACATTCTAAAAATACACAGGAAAGATATAAGGAGGCCCGAAGGAGGACTCAGAGATTGAAACATCCTCGTAGATTGGAAGGAGGACTTAAAGACTGCAACATCCTGACCACCTGTTCTTAAAAGTGAATTTCTTCACCCTTGCCTGACCTTCAACCCTTCCACCTAAACTGATCTAAACTAGATCAAAAGACCGAACCTTCGACCTTGAACTTGCCCTCTGGCTTCACAAAATACAATCTCTTCATCCCTGCCTTACCCTAGACTCCTCCACCAAACTGGGTTTAAACTGGACCTGAATTGTTTATGCTGACTTTTCTATGTGGCTCTGGCCTTTGGTCTATTGTTCTGAAACTTATTAAAAAAAAAAAAAAAGTCGCCCCCTGGGAACCCTTAACCGTTCAGCTAAGTTTGGCCAAAATCGGATCAAAACTTTTTGAGTTATTTTGGTTACTCACACACACACACACACACACACACACACACACACACACACACACACACACACACAGCGAAACCCATACTCTATCGTGCTGTCTCGTGCTCATGTGTAATAAACGAACCAAAGAAATATAATAAACAATTCTATACACGCATAAAGTTAAAAATCAGTTACTTACTTCGCCCCGCTAAATCCGTCCTGCCTCATCAGTGAACAAGCAGTGTCCTCTGTCAATGCAATTTCTCACCTTGCCTGGCACTTGGGTAGACTCGAGACAGGCCAGAGTAGAGGCGTAATCCTGCCCCCTCTGGCCGGTAATCCAGGGTGCTAGATAAGGAGGAAGGCTGCAGGACCAGAGATGTGGAATGCAATCGGGCTGGAAAAGAAAGACGGGAAAGTAATGGACAGAGTAAGACAAAGAAGAGATAAGAAACTACAAATACTAATAATGATTAAAAAAAAACAGCAGTAATAATAATAATGGTGATAATAACAATAATAATAATAATAATAATAATAATAATAATAATAATAGTAATAATAATTATAATACCAACACGAACAACAACAATAATAATAATAATAATAATAATAATAACAACAACAGCAGCAGCAGCAGCAACAGTAACAACAATAATAATCTATCTATATCTATATACCTAGGCTGCTTCCCCCAAGGAAAGGGAGGTAGCCGAGACAGGACGACACACTCCCCATTTACTCATCCATTCAAACACATTCATTCGCATCTTAGCCCCAAAGGGGAGAACGGACAGATCTTCACCGCACCACACCGCACAAGGGTCAACTGCGCAATGCAATCAGTGACATCCGCAGCAGGGCCCGACAGCAAAACTGGTTTACCCCTGCCACATCATAACAGACCCATCCCCTTACCCGCACCTGACCTGACTAGCTGATCAGACCAAATGCGGGAGAATATCCCCTCAGGGCTGCGTCATCACTTATTCATTCACAATTTCTCTCCATTTACTTCTGTCACGCACAGCCACTCTTCCTTGCTCAACAGACATCCCTCTCGCATCCAGCGCTCTCTTCACACTGTCCATCCATCCTATTCGTGGTCTTCCTCTCAGCCTTACACCTCTCACATCAGATCTAGTTATCTTTTTCACCAATCGTTCATTATCCATTCTCTCCATATGCCCAAACCATCGCAACACCCTCTGCTCAACTCTACCAGCCATCTCCCGAACAACTCCAGTTCTCCTTCGCACTTCATCATTTCACACCCGATCCATACGCGTCACTCCACACATACTCCTCAGACACCTCATCTCCATTACATTCAAACTTTTCCTCTCTGCTACACCCATATTCCATGTTTCAGCCCCATATAACGCAGTTGGTACCACAACACCCTCATACAGCCTTCTCTTTACATCCATTCTAAGCGAATGACATTTAAACACTTTTTTCATTCCTCCCAGCACCTTTCCTACTTCATTTATTCTAAACTTCACTTCTGCATCTATTCTTCCATCCACAGCAACATGTGACCCTAGATATTTAAAACAATCTACCTCCTCAAGCAACTCACCATTCAAAACTATATTCATCCCCCTACCATCTATCAACCTCGTACACTTCATCACTTTACTCTTATTCTCATTTACTTTCAATTTCCTCCTTTCACACACCCTTCCAAACTCCTCTACCAACTGTCTCAATCTCTCCTCTGAATCAGTCACCAGTGCAGTATCATCTGCAAACAGCAGCTGCTTCAGATTCCACTCTCCACCATCAACATTCACCAGACTCAGACCTCCACCTAAAACTCTTGCATTCACCTCCCTTACAACACCATCCATGTAAATATTAAACAACCAAGGTGACATCACACATCCCTGTCGCAGCCCCACTCTCACGGGAAACCAATCACTCACAGCATTTCCCACTCTTACACACGCTCTACTATTTACATAAAAACTTTTCACCCCTTTTAGTAACCTACCATCAAGTCCATACAATCTTAAAACAGTCCACAAAGCCTCCCTATCAATTCTATCATACGCTTTCTCTAAATCCATAAATGCCCAAAACACATCCTTGCCTTTTGCTAAATACTTTTCACACACTTGTCTCACAGCAAACACCTGATCAACGCATCCCCTCCCTCTCCTAAAGCCACACTGCTCATCACCAATCACTCCCTCTGTACCCTCTCTAACTCTCATAATTAACACTCTACCATACACCTTACCTACAACACTCAACAGACTTATACCCCTAAAGCTAGTACATTCATACTTATCACCCTTACCTTTATACAACGGGACCACACAAGCACTTGCCCAGTCAATTGGCACCATACCTTTCTCAAAGCACACATTCAACAATCTTACTAACCAGTCAACAATAGTCACTCCACCACCCTTCAGGCATTCCACAGCACACCCGTCCATACCTGCAGCTTTCCCTGTTTTCATCTCCTTTACTGCCTTCTCCACTTCCACCTTCGTGATCAAAGAATCATTCAACTCTCCCAACACATTTATTCCTTGCACCCTTCCATCCGCCCCAATCTCAGCCACTCTTTCCTCCTCTACATTTAACAATCTTTCAAAATACTCTGCCCATCTCTTCCTTACTGCATCCATCTCAATTAACATCCTTCCATCCTCTGCTTTTACTCGTTCTTCCTTCCCAGACTCTCCCTTTCGCACCCTTTTCACCTCCTTCCAAAACATTTTCTTATTCTGTTGAAAATTCTCTGTCAGCCGCCTACCCCACCCCTCATCTGCTGCCACTTTAGCATCACGCACAGCCCTTCTCGCTCTATTCCTCTTCTCCTTATACCTTTCATATGACATCTCATCCTTCCTCTGCAGCCACACTTCATATGCACGTCTCTTCTCAGCCACAGCCATACTTACTTCCTCGCACCACCATTCACTTCCTTTTCTTACACCACCACCCACACGTCTCACACCACACACCTCTTCTGCATGCCCCACCACAGCATTCTTAAACAACTGCCATTCCTCCTCCACGCTGCCATTTTCCCGATCTTTCACTGCGTTCCACTCATCTTTCAATTTCTCCTGATACTCTATCTTTTTCTCTCTTTTATCCAACTCACTGACTTTCAAAACCTCCCTGCCACACCTAACCCTCCTAGCTCTCACCCATCTCTTACCTACTCTTAACTTTCCCTCCACCAGGTAGTGGTCAGACATACCTCCACCCTCCCCTCTCAGAACTCTCACATCTAACAATCTTCCTATTACATTCCTAGACACAACCACATAGTCCATCAAAGCTCTATCAACAACCCTTCCACCCTCCTGTCTCACCCATGTATACTTATAAATATCTTTCTTCTCAAACAGCGTATTCCCAATCACCATCTCTCGCTCAGCACACATCGCTATCATTCGTTCCCCATTTTCATTTCTTCCAGGCACACCATGCATACCAACTACGCCTTCAACTGCTACATTTCCCACTCTAGCATTCAAATCTCCCATCATTACCACATTCACATTCGTTCCAAAACTCTGCAGACACTCATCAACATCATTCCAGAAAGACTCCCTCTCTTCTTCATCCTTTTCACTACCAGGCCCATATGCACTCACAAACACCCACAACTCACGTTCAAATTTCGCTTTCACCCACATCAGTCTCGATGACACCTCCTTCCATTCAATCACACATTGCTGTACTTCCGGACTCACTAACAAGGCCACACCTTCTCTTGCCCTTCCTCTATCAACACCTGACAATCTTCCATTCACACTTCCAAACATAGACTCCCCCTTCCTTTTCATCTTCGTTTCACTCAAAGCTAACACATCCAACTTTCTTCTCACAAACATTCTCCCAATCTCCTCCCTTTTAGCCTCAATCGTACTACATCCACGCACATTCATAGACCCAATCCTCAGGGTACGGGGATAACTCCATCCCCCATCCCTTTCTCTGGCCTGTCTCTTTTTAGGAACTAAAAAACAAAGGAGGGGGTCCCTAGTCCCCTCACCCCGCCCCTTTTAGTCGCCTTTTACGACACGCAGGGAATACGGTGGCAGTATTCTTCCTAACACAACCTGGCCGCAGAGTAGTAGTACCATCCCATAGTGCGGCCAGGTTGTGTCCCCCCCGCCACAGGGGGGGGGGACACAACCTGGCCGCACTATGGGGTGGTACTACTACTCTGCGGCCAACTACTATTCATCATCATTCGATTCCTTTCGTTTCGTTTTTAAAGACTCCAGCATGCTTGAATGCGCCGGCCTTGGCCAATTAATGGCGTCTCTCCACGCTGCTCGATCTCTGGCAGCCTCCCTGTTCAGTCCCTTATCCCTGTGATCACACTCTACGACCTCGTCCCACGACTTTTTCGGTCTACCTCTCGCATCCCTACTCTCGATGGTCACATCTCTCACCTTCCTCACTCAATTGTCGTTCTCCATCCTCTCAACATGCCCAGACCATCTAAATCTTCCCCTCCTCATCACAACACCAATATACTCTAGTCCCATCCTTACTCTCAACTGTACAATCACAGTCCAAGCCTCCCAGGCCTCGAATTCAAGGACGCAATACATATCCCTCTAATCATTGCCATTTTTGTATGTTTCAGCCTATGAATATCCTCTTCCTTTACTGCCCAGGCCACACTACCATACAGCATTACACTCCTAACACATGCCGCATACAAAGAGCTCTTAGCATCGTCATTATTAACAAGCAGTTGGGAGGAGAAGCAAGAATAAGAACAGGGAGGCCGAGGAGTAGGAAGGAAAATTATGATGATGAAAAGGAGGAAGAGGAAGAGCAACAAGGAATGAAAAAAGAAGAAAATGTATATAGCCAGGAGAAGAAGCAGAACGAAAAGGAGAAAGAGATAGAAAAGATTTACTTAAGAATAAAAACAAAATCGATGACACACACACACACACACACACACACACACACACACACACACACACAGTTCAGCCACTCCTTACTTGCAAAAACTTCTTACGTGCCAGTGACCAAAGGCATCCCTCGCATGAACAGGGAGGGAGTGATGATGATGATGATGATGTAAATGAAGAGGAACACAGCCATATTCGGATGGATAAATAACAGTAGTGGCAGCGGTAGTTGTAATAATAATAATAATAATAATAATAGTAATAATAATTGTTACTTGTTATTATTATTTTACTGTGATTGGGTGACGACGAGGTTAATGATGATGATAATGGTGATGAAGACTAATGAAAATGCCAGGTAGGAGGACGAGAAAGAGAAGGAGAAACAGAAACAGAAGCAGGAGGAGGAGGAGGAGAAGAAAAAAAAAGATGAAAAGAAAAACAAGAACAGAGAAGAGGAAGACAGTCAAACCCAAGAGAACAGCAGCGCACTGGACATAAATAACGCGGACGGAGGAACAAAAGGGAGAAAGCACCGCAGTGTCCCCTGGGCGCCACCAAAGAAAACGGACGTCCTCCATCAGCCCTGACGTCACACATGTAAACAAAGGGGACTCCTGGCACAGGCATTTACAAACTTTCTCTCGCATTGTTCACGACTGTTTGCTTACACTTTTGACGTCATTCATAGAGCTACCAAACATTTCAAAAATACACTCGAGTGGAAAATAACGTGAAAAATACGACAATGCAGAATTACTCATTAAAACTGTTAACTGTTTTGTAGACGTGATTATCGTAAAATCGTAAAACTAGGTTAAGTCTCTTTATATATACATACTTTAGTGGCTTGGGAGTCTCGCTCTATTTCGCGGCAGCTGAGACCAGGACGAGTTGAGGCATTTTTTTTCTTTCACCTGCAACGAAAAAGAAATTACCGTAAATCATCCACTTCAATTTGGTGGACATTTTCATCATTTGGACAGTCTATTTTCCGCTGCTCAGTGGCACAAGACAACATAATGGCTCTAAACCTTTTCCATAAGACCGTCTTTCGTGACAAGAGCCATATTTTAGTGATATCCCCTTGTGTCAGCTTAGCATTAAAAATCAAGAGGTGGAAGTTTCAAGCCAGTAAGAAGGACAATGCTCCCTCGACACCTTTTCCCATGACAGTTTCTCGTGACTAGCACCACAAGCTAGTTGAAGCTTTTGTTGCAGTCCCAGCATTCAAGATGGAGAGGTGGAAGCTTTTCGCCAAGTTAAAGTGGACAGAATATAGACAGGAATTCCTAGATGGCCAAAAGAGAGAGAGAGAGAGAGAGAGAGAGAGAGAGAGAGAGAATTAACAAGAGTGGATGGAAAATCTGCAGTCTCTCTTTGTGCTTTTATGAAGCCAAAGACAAGAATGGAAGAGAAGGAAAAAAGAAGGGAAGAGAAGAGATGACAATGAAAAAGAAGAGAGGAGAATAGAAGAGAAATAGAAGAGAAAAAGGAAATAGAAAAGAGGGAAAGAGGACAGAAAGACAGGAAGAGACACCAAACTGAAAAGAAAGCAAACAAAGCAAAATATAAATAAGAAGTAACCAAAAATGAGAAAGAAGAGAAAATAAAGAGAGAATATACAACCTCCTCTCCTTCTTGCGCATGCCGTTGTCAAAATGTATAATGCATGCACATGACACTTTCATCGGAGTTGTAATTTTCACATGCTAATGAGACAGCGAGGAAGAGATAGGAGGGATGATAGGAGAGAAAGAGAAGATGAGAAAGATGAGATGAAAGCAATGGAGAGGGATACGAGAACTAGGGAAGAGAGGTGAGAGAAAAAAAAAAAGGAGTAGAGATGAGAAGAATGGTGAGGAAAGTAAAGGAAAAGGAAATGAAATATATGACATATGAGGAGAGGTGACAGGAGAAGGAAAAAGAAAACTGAGATAGTGAGTAAAATGGCATATTGGTGCCCTCGTGCTGTCAAAAAGTCGAAGAGAAGGTAAAAGAGGAACGACAAGGAAGAGACTGATAAAAGAGAAGTAAGGGGAGTAGAAACTGCATCCTGTCATTCTCGTGCTGTAAAAATATCGAAGAGAAGAAAGAAAAGCGAAGATGAAAATGCATATATATATAGGTAGATTGAAAGACAGGCAGAGACAGAAAAAAAAAAAAAACAAAGAGAAAGAAAGGTAAAAATCCCCTCGTCTCCTGGTCTTTGTCAAAATGTGCAATCCATGCAGGGGTCACTTTCACCGTGGTTGTAATTTTCTCAGGCTAAGTATATTATTCAGCGAGGCTTTAAAACTTACCCGCCCCACTTCCAAACTTCTAAAACTTCCTACGCTCCTCTTGCCTCCTCCTCTTGCACCTCCTGGCTCTCCCCTTCCTCTTGATTCTTCTGTCTACCTACTTCTTATTTGTCTCCTCCTCCTTCATTCTTCTACCTCCTTTTGCTTCTCCCTGCTTCCTTTCTCGTGTTACTCGTTTGTGCCTGTTTTCTTAGTCACCTCTTCCTCCTCCTCTTCCTCTTTTCGTTACTTCCAGGTCCTCTTCCTTACGATTCTCTTTTCTACCTCCTTATTCACTTCTCTCTTGTTCCCTGCCTGCTCAGGACTCTTCTTTCTCTTGCTTTTCCATTCTACCTCCTTCATATTAGCCTCCTCCTCCTTCCCACTCTTCTTCCTCTTCCTCCTCCTCCTCCTCCCACTCCCCACTCTTCTTCCTCTTCCTCCTCCTCCTCCCACTCCCCCTGTTGCTATTCCTCTTTCTTCTCTTTTCTAGCATCTTCTTACTTGCCTTCTTCTCTTGCTCCTCCCTGCTCCTCTTCCTCTCGCTTCTCCATTCTACCTCCTTCTTACACGTCTGTTCCTCTTTCTCCCTCCCAGCTCCTTTTCCTCTTACTTCCTCTCTCTACCTCCTCTTCCTCCTTCGTCGGTCACATTCTCAATATCCTCTCCTTTCTCCTCCTGCTTTTCCTTATCCTACTCGTTTTTATCTCCCTCTCATCTCTCACTCATTTTTTACGGGTTTCTAACACTCTTTCTCCTACCTGTCATTTTATCTTTCTTATCCATCCATTCATCCATCCATCTATCCATCCATCCATCCATCTATCCATCCATCCATCTATCCATCCATCCATCATCGATCCATCCATCCATCCATTTTCCACCCATCCATTTATCCATCCCTTCATCCATCCATCCATCCATCTATCCATCCATCCATCCATCCATCCATCCATTCATCTATCCATCCATCCAACCATCCACCCATCCATCCGTCTCGAGGCATGCCAGTCCCTCTCCAATTACGACCCCTCTTCCCACGACCCACGACCACCCTCTCTTAGGTATTCTTGTACCTTGATTCCTATTATAAGCGACTCTGATGATTCCGTAACACCTTTCCCTTGGCGATTTATTTTGTACATTACACCTTCACATTCTCTAGCATTCTATTTTTGTTTTCACATAAAAATAGTGTGCACCAGTACCATATAAAAGGATGTTTAGATTGCAAAAGGATGTTTAGATTGCAAAATTAATCGCTGAGGAGAAAATGCTAAGCAGCCTCCTGGATTACCTAACTATGGTCCCTAATTTCCTCCTCTCTTTCTTCACGTTTATTCCAACTTCCAGTCCCTCTTATCCTCTTCCTCATGTCATTTTATTATTTTCTTTCCTCCCTATCTTTTCTCTTCTCCTCTCCTCTTCTCCTCCTCCTCCTCCTCTTCCTCCTCCTGCTCCTCCTCGTCCCCACTCTATCAGGAAGTGGAAACAGATTGCATTTTTTATACCACGTCTAACTCAGCCTTTCGTCCAGGGAATCTACTTTATAGGCAGCATTAATAGGGGGGAGAGAGGAGGGAGGGGTGGAGATGAGAGGGGAGAGGAAAGAGGGATGAAGGAAAGGGGAGAGGAGAGGAAAGAGGGATGAAGGAAAGGGAAGAGGAAAGGAGAGAGGGATGAAGGAGAGGAGAGGGGAGAGGAGGGGGAGGGTAAGGGGAGATGGGATGGATAGGGAGTGACGGGAGATGGGGGAGAAGAGGAGAAAGGGAGAGGGGAAAGGAGAGGGATGGGAGGTGACAGAGGAGAGGAGGAGAATAGGGAAGTAGGAGAGAGGGAGGGGGAGAGGGGAGAATAAGAAGAGAGGAGGGGAAGGAGGAGGAAGGGGAGAGTGGGAGACAAAATGATCCGGATGGAGAGAGGGTGGATGACAAGTAGAGGACAAGGGAAACAGAAGGAAAATGGAAGGAAAAAAAGGAAGACGATACAAAAGAGGAAGGAGAGTGGAGGGTATGAATGAAGAGGAGAGAGTATTGAGGGGGAGGGATGAAAGCAAAAGAGGGAGGGGAGGAGAGGAAGGGGAGGAAGAAGAGCTGCAGGAGAAGGGAAAAATTATGAGGAAAAGGTTCAGGGGAGGAGATTGAAAAGAGAAAGCACTGGAGACAGGAGGGAAAACGAAGGCAGAGGAATGAGAAGAGGAGGAAAAGGTAATAGGAGAAAAAGGGAAAGAAAGAGGGGAAGAGAAAAAATGAGAGAATGAGGGAGAGAAGAGGAAGGATGGACAGGAGATGAGGAAGAGTGAAAAGAAGAGGACAGGAAAGTGAGGGAAGGGACAGATAGAGCGAGGAGGACAAGGAAAGAGAAGATAGAAGGGATGGGATGAAGATGAGAGAGAAGACGTAGAAGACTCAAAGAGGAGAAGGAGGAAGAGATAAGAGAGGAGAGGATGGAGAGAGAAAGGGAAGAATGGAGAGGGGAGGAAAAAGGACGAAAATAGATGGGAGAGGGATGAAGTTAAGGATAGGAGAGAGGAGTACTGTACAAAGAAATACAAAGAAAACAGATAGCAAGAGATATATAAGTTCTTTCTACTGTGCTATAGGGAAGGTTATGACTGTGGTATCTGTTTTATGAGGTTATGATAAGGATAATAAGGATAATAAAGCAAGAAGGAGAGACGAGATGATAAAAGATAATAAGGAAATAAAGAGAAGAGTAGGAGATGGGAAAGAATCAGGAAGTAAAGACATGAGAGAAGAGAAGATGAAAGATAATAAGGAAGTAAAGAGACAAGAGAAGAGAAGTTTATAAAAAATAGATAGAAAGATAGACATAGGCAGATAGATATAAACAAACAGATACAGACAGATAGATTGACACCAAATAGATAGATAAGCTTAAATAGATAGGATGCTGACAAATAGATATACAGAAGCCCAGCAAGATAGATATAGAAGAGAAGGAGGAGGAGGAGGAGGAGGAGGAGGAGGAAAGGAAATTGAAGCAGCCGAAGAAGAGGAGTCCGAATAAACACAGGAAATTAAAGTGAGAGAGTGAGCGAGAGGAAGAGAATGAGTGGGAGAGGAAAGGAATTAAAGAAAGGAGGCTAGGATTGAGAGAGAGAGAGAGAGAGAGAGAGAGAGAGAGAGAGAGAGAGAGAGAGAGATGAGAAGGAAATGTGAAAATACTAAGAGCACTGAGAATGACGAACCCCAACCTTCTCGTTCATCATCATCATCATCATCATCATCATCATCATCATCACCACCACCACCACCACCACCACAATCGTCATCATCATTGTCATCATCATCATCGTCATTACTCAAATCCGGTGGCAAATGAAAAAAATCAAGAGCCAAATTCTCCTGGGCCAGAGAGAGAGAGCTAGATAGATAGATAGATAGATAGACAGACAGATAGACAGAGAGAGAGAGAGAGAGAGAGAGAAACACCCACACCCACACACACACACACACACACACACACACACACAGGACAGGCGAGAAAGAGCAACTCACTACAAAACCAATTTCCACCGAGAACTCCCGTCCCTAAGCAAAATGAAAAATGCCCTCGTTAATTCTTCCCCAAACTCCAGCGTCGAAAAAAAAAAAAACAGAAAAAACAGGAAAAAAACAGGGGAAAAAACCCCGTCCATTAAATAAATACAAGAGACATGCGAACGCCAAGAATCAGGCCGAAAAACACAACTACTACAATTTTTTTCTTTTTTTTTTATATTTTCTGTCTTTCTTGCGTTCTTTCTGCCTTTCTGTTTATCTGTTTTTGTCTGTCGGTCTGTGTGTGTGTGTGTGTGTGTGTGTATGTGTGTGTGTGTGTATGCTTCTCTCTCTCTCTCTCTCTCTCTCTCTCTCTCTCTCTCTCTCTCTCATGCACAAAGCCAATGGTCTTTTGCTTTGCGACGTTCCGAGAAAAGCAGTAAACACGGGAAATCCTATGACCTCTGAGAGAGAGAGAGAGAGAGAGAGAGAGAGAGAGAGAGAGAGAGAGAGAGAGAGACTGATAGACAGAAGGGATAAAATGATATAGATTGACTGACAGATAGATAGATAGATAGATACAGATAAACAGATAGGTAGACAGTTAGATAGATAAACAGACAGATAGACAGACACAGAGAGAGGAAAGAAATGAAAAGAGAAGAGGAGAAACGCACATGAATTTAGCTGTTAGGGTCAAGGGTCAATACACAGTGGATGAGAAAATCGATCTTCGAGCAATATTTCCCCCTGAAGGACGCTTGCAGAGGGTTTGTGTGGGGGAGAAGGTAGGGGGGAGAGGGAGTGGAGGAGGGAGGGGGGAGGGGGAGGAGGGAAGAGGGAGTGAAGGTGGGGTTGGGAGAGGGGAAGGCGGGTGAGGGTAGGGGAGATGGGGTGGGTGGGTTGCGGGAGGGGAGGGGAGGGGAGTGGTATTGAGGAGGGGAGATTGGGAAGGTGGGTGAGACAGAAAAAGAGAGAGGAGGGAGGTGAGCTGGGAAAGGGAGAGATGGATGAGGTGGGGAATATAGTGGGGGGGGGGAGGAGTGCTGGGGAGGGAGAAATGGACGGGGTGGGGGATACGGTGGGAGCAATGGGTGAGTAAGGGATGGGGGAGGGGTGGGGAGGGGGCAGAACCACTCCTCAGGGTTGAAGCTGAAGAACGAATATGCAAAGAACTAAACCAAAAGTGACATTGTAAAGGATATATATGGTTCGTCTTGGGCAGCCGGGTCCTTCAAGAGATGCTGCTACTATATGTACTCTTTTCACATGAACCTGACCCAAACACTGTCCTTTTACGGCTTATTTCGCGTAGCTCAATGGCAGAATGAGTTAATGGTACGGCTCTACGTCCTTCCAAAACGCTTATTCGTGACTAGCATCATATTCTGGTATTAATTTACTATTTGTCCTCTGAGGCTCATTTCACGTAGCTCAGTGGCAGAGTAAGATATTGGTATTGCTCTACATCCTTCCAAAGCGCTTCTTCGTGACTAGCATCATATTCTAGTGTTAATTCACTGTTAAACTCAGCATTCAGGATGGAGACGTGACAATTTTTGGCCAGGTTAAAGTGAACAGAACATACCCCACTGAATCCAGGCAACTTCCCTTTATTTATTATTGTTGCTACCAGACGATTTGATTCAGCTTAGGAAACGCCTCTCATACCGAAGGCGTTTACTGACTCCATCCAACCTCTTCAGTTAGAAAGATTATCCAGGGCTGAGTGAAATCGTCAGGGGATGTTAAGAATAGAATGTACTGGAATAGGCATCCCTGGTTCAGTGTGGCTCCTTGAATCTGATAAAAAAATTTTGCGTATTCTTCCTACCTTCAGACGATTTTATTCAGCTTAGAGGAGACTTATCGATAGGGAGGGGATTTACGTACTCAAAACACACACACACACACACACACACACACACACACACACTGAAAGGATGTCACCAGGATTCAGGAGGTTAACCCCTTCAGTGTGTGTGTGTGTGTGTGTGTGTGTGTGTGTGTGTGTGTGTGTGTGTGTGTGTGTGTGTGTGTGTGTGTGTGTGTGTGTGTGTGTGTGTGTGTGTGTGTGTGTGTGTGTGTGTGTGTGTGTGTACCGTACTCTTCAACATTTCCCCTCCAACCTCCCAAATTTCGGAGTCTTGCCAAACGCAATTATATGCCAAACCCAATTACAAGCCAAGTTTGCCACCACTCGCTTGAAAACTCGGCCAGATGATTGGCTAAATGAATCTACTTTACCCTCCCGCCCTTCGCCTCGGGATCCATATTTACAAAGTTTCTGGAGCTAAAGTTTTGTGTGAGTGTATATTATTTCCTAACTCTTACAGCTGCCCAACACTAGACCAGATTCTGTATTCATTAACTCTCTCTCTCTCTCTCTCTCTCTCTCTCTCTCTCTCTCTCCATCACTCACTGTGTGTGTGTGTGTGTGTGTGTGTGTGTGTGTGTGTGTGAGCTACTGGGTTTAAGAACTACATGTCAATGGTCAAGCTCACAGATCTGGGTCAAAGCCTAAACATTTTTAAAAATCTGATTTAAGCAAAACTTCTTGGAAATGTTGAGGGTCAGGCAAGAAAGAAGTGATTAAATTTTAAGAACAATCAGTGAAAATTCAAGGTTACTGAGCAAAGTCAAGTATGTTTGTATCTTTGTGTTTGCCTGCACTAGTTTATAATATACACCACATCGGTGTAGAAATGGGTGGGGTGGGTGGAGAGGACGGGGTGGGGTAGGTTTGTTTGGAGGTGAGTAGTGGAGAATTATGGGGGAAGAATTGTAGCCTACAGGTTGTGGTGATGGATGGTGGGATTGGCCCAGTACTGTGTATGTCAAAGGTGGGGAAGGAAAGGGGTGAAATGGGAAGAAAGCAGGGGGTGGGTGGTGTGGGTGTAGTGGACTGGATGGGTGTGTAGGGTGGATGTAATGGAGTGGGTGAGCAGGATGGACTAAGATGGTAGTGGGTGACTGGGGAAGCCGAGAAAAGTACAGCCAGTTAAGATGGGCGATGTGCTGTACGAGGCGCAGTGTTGGCGGTGGGGATAGAGTTTTCTTAGAAGCTGGGTGTGGGGGAGACAGAAATAAGAAGGAATGGGTAACAAGGAGTGGGTGAAGTGGGGGAGGTGGGTAGCGGAGAGTTGGTGGGATGGGCGGGGATGGTAGTGGGTGGTGGAGAGGAGCCAGGGTAAGATGCCTAGTGAAGTTGGTTCTTGAAGGTTTACCAGTCTGGGTGTGGTGATAATTTACAACTCAATAGGAAGATGAAAAAGGTAAACACGCACTGTTCTCATGTGTCTGATATCACACAACACAGATAAAAAAGGCTTCACTCGCTGAAAGTGGTTGGGGGAAATACATAGGAATACTACCGATTGTATTAGGAAGATGACATTAATTCTTGACCCTTGGACAGCATCAGTCATTAGCTCACATCGTTCGAAATTATCCACAGTTAATGAGGTCTTGCTAATCAACAGTAATATAAAAAAAAAAAAAAGGTTCAGTTTTGATCTCATTAGCTCTAAACCTGAACAGTGTAAATGAACTATTGACTGGCACTGTACCTAATGGAGGAAGGTGGGGTGTGGACTCCTGGCTAGGCATTTGGACTTGTTTCTACGTCCATTCACAGGGGCTAACGGGGTGATCAAGAGAGGGGGAGACTGTGTGTGTGTGTGTGTGTGTGTGTGTGTGTGTGTGTGTGTGTGTGTGTGTGTGTGTGTGAGGGGGTGGGTAGTTGGTAAAAGACAAGAGGAATATTACAAAAAGGAAAGAATATGAAGGCACAGGTGTCGACAGAACAGGTTTAGACTGAACACGCGTGAATAATAGTGTGGAAAGAACAGGTGTGGATAGAACTGGAGTGGATAGAACAGGGGTGTGGACTGAACAGATGTGGATAAAACGGGTGTGGACTGAACAGATGTAGATAAAACAGGGATGTGGACTGAACAGATGAGGATAGAACAGGGGTGTGGATTGAACAGATGTGGATGAAACAGCAAGTGCATTAAAAACAAAAGGGTAATGAAAAAATGCACAAAAAAGATTCAACAAGGGATAACTTCATAAAAACTCCGCAAAAAACAAAACTGATTCGGATCATCCAAATTATCGTACAATCAAACTAATTTTCCAGGAATGTCGCCGCATATCAAAGCTTTTTAAATTCCCTGATTAAATAGAGAAACAAGTTACATACATTACAAAAGCAAGCAATATTTGATGGAGGAATTATACTTCAACACCCAAAAACTTTCCCCTAATAAAATGATGCTTCGTTTTGTTCATTAGTTTTAGGGCTGCCATAAGCTCTTTGATGATTCGACAAAACAGTCATTCGGAGGCTTCGACTGAAATGAGTTGCTGTGTTTTATAAGCATTTTTTCTTTTTTCAATAATGCCCCTGATCAACCAGACTACCTCAGTGTTTTTTCTATATAATTTTTGGGTTCAAGCAAATTACATTCTACCAGCATACACCCCAGTCACAAAGATAGGAGTAAGATTAAGGTCTCTCTCTCTCTCTCTCATACACATGCACGAACCAGCCTGCATAACAAACACGGAAAACTTCAAGGATACACACACACAAAACAATTGGCAAGAAAAATAACTCTATCACTCTCCAACTTATCATTAACTTAAAAACACAACTATGGACAAAAAAAATAAAAAACATTATTCTCTTATAACCTGACGCCTGATAATTACGAGCTGTTGAAATCAAAATTTTCTCCTGATTAACACGAAACACACCGACATCCACACAGCAGCTGAAATGAAAACCGAGCCATAAAATTTTTTCCATTATGACTAGCTAGACATAAATGGGCGATGGAAAGTGTTAATATCGAGGTACTTTACCGTGAACGCCCGTCTCTGGCCATCCATCACGTCACAGATGCGGAAACACAGCACTCCCCTTCCCTCCTCGCTTCCTACTGCTCTTCCCTCCACCCCACTCCCTCGTCTCTCCCTACTGCTTACCCACCCATCCTCCACATCCCCTCTCCCCCTACTGCTCTTCCCTCCACCCCAGTCCGTTCCTCTCGATTGTTCTTCCATCCACCCAACTCCCTCCCTGCCTATTGCTCTTCCATCCACCCTTCCCGCCCCCCTCGCTCAAAGCACTCCCTCTCCCTACATCCCTCTTGCCCACTCCCTCCTCACTGCCCTTTCTTCCACCACATTCCTTTTCCACAAACCATTCCCGGCACCCATTCTTGTCTTTGACAGATAGAGTAGTTACAATAGTTACAAGCACCTTTGAAAGAACCAGTAGGTCTGTTACTGTTTGCTTTCCTTTGTACCTAACCTCCTACCTGCTGCCCTTCCCTCCACCCCACACTCCCTCAACGCAGACCTCTCCTCCCCTCCCCTCCAGTTTCCAGCGACCACCACTATTTTTTCTCACTCGCAAACCAACAGATCCATTAAAAAAAAGGAACAGGGAATGGCCTCAACGGTGCTGACAGTTATGGGTCGTTGTTGTCGCCGGCGCGCTATCAAATATGCGCTTTATCTACCGTCACAGTGCCCCGCCTCCCACGTCAGTATTCCCCTGCAGGATATAAACGCCCTGGCAACACTGAAGGGGGAAGAGGGTGGTGTCAGGTTCCTCTCATCATTCCGCCAATTTCCCACCATTAAATTCGCGATCTACCCATAGTCCCTCCATTTTCATTCTTCCGCCACTTTTCCTCTTTTAAATTTCGCGATTTCCCCTTGGTGCTTCTCTCCTCATTCTTCCTCCAAATTCCTCATCATCCTTCTGCCAATTTTCCACTTTTAAATTCGCGATATCTTGGCTCCCCCCCCCCTCCTCATTCTTCCTCACTTTTTCATTTTTAATTTTGTGATATACTATTTGTCCCATTCTTCTCATTCTTCCACCAACTTCCACCTTTAAAATCGCGATATCCTGGTTCCTCCTCATTCTTCGGCCAATTTTTCACCTTTAGATTGACGATTTACTCTTAGTCCCTCCCTCCCTCCTCATTCATCCGTCAATTTCTCACTTTTTAATTTTGCTATACACTCTGGTCTCTCCCCCCCTTCAGCGAGATCAAACTGAGACTAATATAAAAGAGCCTGAACATATTTTGCCTCGTATAAATAGTTCAAGCTGTGATTCACCAAGGGGTAAAAGTGCAGCCTGATTTTTTTTTTTTTCTTTTTAGAATATCTCACCTTAAAGTCACTGATGAGGAGGCAGAGGTAAAGCGTCGAGAACCACTCCATCTTATGCTTTGCTGTTCGGGGACCTTATTTTCTTATTTTTACTAATATTTCGCATTTCATTCAATCTGGTGACGCAGTTTTCACTTTATTCCTGCTTCCTCCACACAATTTTGTTCAGATTTGGAAGAAGTACTCGTTCTGAAGAGATTAAGGAAGGCTGCACCTGATCCTTCCTGTTCTAAACGTTTATCCTTAACAGAAAATAAAGAATAAAAATAAATTACGTCATCATACTGAAGGGGTTAAACGATCTTTGAGGAGGTTAGAGACAGGCTATCCATTTCTTGCTAGTGATCTTTCTTAAACTGAATACAAACTTTAGTACGTAAAAAAAAAAAAATAATAATAATAATAATAAACGCATACATCACCGGATTCCTAAACTATCGTAACTTCACTCCAATGACAATTATTTTTCCTAAGTCTTACACCAAACAGTTTTATTTAGCTATGGAATAATCTTGTAGTTAAAAATTACTGAAAACTATATGTAACCTCAAATTCAAAAAAGTTTCTCCTAAGCTGGTCTCTCCTAAACTAAATAAAATTATCCTGAATAACTGAAAAAATCGTAATGATGGAGTTGGCTAATTTTTACTATAGTGTCCATCGCCGTTAAATATTATCATGATGCATTTTTTTTTTTTTTTGCTCGTATTTCTCACATTGCAATTCACTCTAGATTGGCTGTGAAGTGTTTGATCGCTGTTTAAGTTAAAAATATAAACACACGCTCTTACACAAAACTTAGGGTTGATTCGAGGTGGCATACATTTCCTAACACCTCTTCTGTAGCTATTTAATTTGTATATTACACCTTAACATTCTAGTATTTTCTTGTACGTAATTTGTATAATCTTAATAACGACATAGTTTGCATCAATAACATACAAGAGGATACTGGAGTGTATTATACAGAATAAATCGCTACGGGAGAGGTGTTACGAAATCTCCAAAGCCACACAGTACGACCCTGGACAGTTTATGAATACATCTCCTTTCGAATTCCCTTCTGATTTCTCTCCCTCTTCCCACTGTGGCGGGAAGAAAAAAAAGAATGTGGAGGGTAAAAAGTGCTTGCTATTGTGTGCACTGCAAGATATTTCACAGTGTTTCGATCAGTAAGAATAGCCACAGCACAGTATCTCTATAGATTTTTTCATGCTTCCGTAACAGCTCTCCCTTGGCAATTTGTTCTTCACTTTACACTTCAGTATTCTCTTGCACTTGTATATTATTTTTGAAAACTGTTGATACTAAAACAATGTGAATATCATATAGGGGAATTTTAAGGTACAGTATAATATGTAATATATAAAGCAAAGGAAGAGGTGCTATGTAGCTTCCTATGGGATTTAGAATATCATATAAGAGAATTTTGAGGTCTAACATGCAAAATAAATAGCAAAAGAAGACGTGCTACGTGGCTTCCTGTGCAACCTAAAATTTGTCAGCTCACACTCCATTGTACCGATAACTGCCTTACCTGACAGTCATGCTACACACTGCTAAACAACACACTACCGCACTTCACATTTACATTACACATTACCATACCTCACACTGCTACGCCTCGCACTATCATTCCACACTGTATCACACCACACACTGTTTTACCTCACACACACACACTACACATTTCCAAACCACACATTCTACCATACTTTGTTTATGTCTCACAATTCCTCACGACACACTTCAAAATCTCACTCACACTTCATACTGCCACCTTCACACAGCCACACCTCACGTGCACACACACACACACACACACACACACACACACACACACACACACACACACACACACACACACACACCGCCAAATCCCCAAATCCAGCGCATCCACACCACACACTACCACACTTATAGCTGTATTCCTAGTGGTTTCGGAAATTTCGAGAAGACTCTACTTAGTCTATTTATTCTGCATATTACGTCTCAGTATCGTCTAGTATATTATTAATGCAAGCTATTTCGGTGCCAGTTACACATAAATAACGTAAAAGAAACTACTGAGGGTAAAAGGCATACCGTAGTAAATACCCGAGAAAAATGAGGCACGAAGCCAAAAATGCTAACTTAGAATACAGCAGTTAGTCACACCAATACACACACATCTCAGATTCCCACGTCACACACTGTTACTCTTCACTGCCACACTTCACACTACCACACCTTACACAACCACACCACACACTACCACACCACACACAACCACACCTCACACTGTCATACCACACACTGTTACACTCACACTAACACCCCTCTCGTCACTTCTGCACACAGCCTTTTCCAACATCCTGCAATTTGGCAAGGAGAGGGCACAGGAGAACAAGGTAAAACTGTCAGCGAATGTTTTTGTCTATGAGGGGACAAGTAATATGAGTGGGGTTGTTTCCTTTAGTATCCCCTACCCATCCCGTCCCCCCTTCCCCCGTCCCGTCATCCTCGCCCCCTACTCCTTTTCCCCCTCCCCCTTAATGGTGGTGGGTGTCTGGGTGAGTGTGGTTAAAAAGAAGAAATGAGTTTCCCTCACGTTTCTTTTACTTTTCTATTCCACTATTTTGTGAATATTCCCTAGCATTCTACATTTCTTTTCCATGCTACTTTGGTCTCGCACTTATTTCTCCTTCTTGCACTTCCTCTACCATTACTCCCACTTTTTCATGTACTTAAATTCCTTGCACTACTTTCTTACATTACTCCCTTTGTCTTTCGTTCCCTCAGTTCTTACACTGTATTCCCTGAAAGAATTATATCCATTTGGACCCTATTCAAGATCCAGCAGAGGGTCGAAGTATACCCCAAATTGTTGTAATATGACGAAAAAAGGAAGAAAAGAAGAAAAATTTCTGTTTCAGCATGACAAAACTCTTTCATCTGAACAATTTATACCAATGAAAAAAAAAAAAAAATCGTCTTCCCCTGTTTTTATTTGTCTGGTCCTTTAGCCCCATCGCTGAGGTGCCATATTTTCTCATTACATTCTTACAATTTCCCAGCGATCTTATTCAGTCTGAGGCATTTTCTGGACTGGGTGAGTTAGATACAGCCGTCACTGAATCCTATCGCTATTAGGTCACTCTTCTAGGCTGACGTAAAAGTTTGATACATGTGAAGATACAATATACAGAGACTACTGTATCGAAGGGATTAATTTCTTTCTCTCACTGCCCTCTTTCACCCAGCTCTGTCTGTCTGTCTGTTTGTCTCTGTCTCTGTCTCTGTCTGTCTGTCTGTCTCTGTCTGTCTGTCTGTCTGTCTGTCTCTGTCTGTCTCTCTCTCTGACCCACTTCTGCTTTCTTTCACACAACCTCTTTCCCACCCAGTTCTCTCTCTTTTTCTCGCATCCGTCTTGACCTACATCCTGCTCTCTGCTTCACCTCTCACTCGCCACTCATCCTCCCCATGCATTTCTCACCGTTCCCACCGATCCCTCACCTTCCCCATTCATCCCTGACCTTCCCCACTCACTCTCTCAGCCCTATCCCACACTCTCCCACTCACCTCAACACCACAACCCACTCATCCCACACCCTCTCTAAGCACCCCCACACCACAGCCCCACGCCCCACACCCCCACTCACCCGCGCACCCCACCCCGCATCAGGCATTAACACCCCTCTCACTCGCCTCTCACCCTTTCCCCTCATCCCACACTCTCTCCACTCGTCCCTCACCCATCCCACTCGCCCCTCATCATCCCAACTCACCCAACACCCTCCCCACCCACCCCTCACTCTCCTCACTCACTTCTCACTCTCCCCACTCACTCTTCACCCTCCCCATTCATCCCACACTCTCCCCACTCACCCCAAACCCTTCCCACCACCTCTCGCCCTCCCAAGTCACCCCACACCCTCCCCACCCACTTTTCACCTTCCCCATTCACCTTTCACCCTCCCCACTCATCCCACACCCTCCCCACCCACTTTTCACCTTCCTCATTCACCCTTCACCCTCCCCACTCATCCCACATCCTCCCCACCCACTGCTCACCCTACCCACTCACCCCTCACGATCTCCACTCACCCCAGACCACACCCTTCCCCCCTCATCCCATTCACCCCACCCCCACACTCACCCCACACCCCCAACCCCACGTCCCCAATAGCCCCGGACACAAGGTAGTCGGCCAATTTATTTCCTAGCTCTTGCCAACTCCAGGACTTAATTAACAAGTTGCCTCTCAGGTCGCATACCAAGCAACCCAGATCCTGCCTCGCCCCTCCTGCCTGCCTCACCCCTGCCTCCTGCCTCACACCTACTGTCTTACTCTCAGTCCTACTTCGTCCCTCCTGTTTCATCCCCGATCCTGCCTCACACCTCTTGCCTCACCTTCGATCCTGCCTCAACTCGGATCCTGCCTCACCCCCCCTGCCTCACTCCCTCTCTACCTCTTCTGTCACATACCTCATTCTGCCTCCCCCTCTTTCCCTCATCCTGCCTCAGCCCTCTTGCCACACCTCTACTGCCTCACCTTTGCCTCCCTCCTTCATTTTGCCTTACCCTTCCATCACCCCTCCCTCTGCCTAGGAGTTCTGCCGCGCCCTTTCCTCCATCTCTTCCCGTCTCTACTTAGGATTTCTGTCTGTTTGCCTACCTCCCTCCTACCTCCCCTTCTTCCTTCCTACCTCCTCTTGCAGCGCCCCTTCTTCCTCCCTCTCCCTAAGATTTCTGCTTACCGTACTCTGCCTATTTCTTTGGTCTTCCAGCTTCTTCCTTTGTGTGCTCGTTTCTTTTCCTTTTATCTTAGTTTTTGCTCTTCTTCATTACTTCTTTTCTTTCTTTCACTTTTCTTTTTCCCTTCATTCTTTCTTCTTTTTCTTTTCCACATCCCTTCCTTCCTCCCTCCCTCTGCCCGGCTTTCCAACTTCCTAACATCTAATTATGCCTTCCTGCCTTCTTGGTTTATTCTTAGCTCGTCTAACCACCTGCCGCCTTGCCTTCAGTTCCTGCCTACCTCGTCCCTGCCAACCTTCGCCTTCTCTTCGCACTTTTGCCTGGAGAAATTACGTGAAAACACATCAACGCACTAAGAGAGGTAATTGGCTGACTACCATGACGTACTTTATATTTCATTGTTACTTCTACTGATTACTTTATTACTTTATTTACTCAACTGCTTTATTTACTTCTATATATTTTACTACAGTAGAGACTTGAAACTGGTGGGATTTGATGCAACCTCCATTAACCGCTTCAGTATATGATGTCTCCTCTATGGCAGATAAAATAATAAAGATAATAACAACGATGATGATGATGATGATGATGGGAATAATAATAATAATAATAATAATAACAATAATAATAATAATAATAATAGCAATAACTATAATAATAATAATAATAATAATAATAATAATAATAATAATGATAATAATAATAATAATAATAATAATAATAATAATAATAAATAATAATAATAATAATAAAGACGGCTTCGCACAGAAAGGAATAATGGAGACTATTTCTGATACCTTTACCTACCTTTCTTTCTCGTTCATTGCTACCTGGTCATCTGCCCCCATGACCCGCGTGTATCCTTACCTCCTTTCACCTGGCCTCTTCCAACTTTCTACCTACCTACCTGTCTGCCTTTCTGTTAATCTGCCTACCTGTCTGTTATCTATCTGCTTTCTTATCTGCCTGCCTTCTTACTTGTCTATCTGCCTTCCTGCTTGTCTGTCTATCTGCCTACCTGTCTGCCCACCTATCCACCTGCTGCCACTGCCTGCTTTCATATCTACCTACCATTCTCTCCATCATATCATCACTCCATCACGCTCTTTCTTTCACTATCACTCTCCCCGACACCCCTCTCACTCCATCGCCCGTCCATATCACCTTATCACGCCTTCTCTCCTGCACTTCATCTGTCTGCCCGTCTGTCACTGTCTGTTTTCTGTCTGTCTGTATTTTCCTCTCTCCTCATCCTTGCCACTTATCTCGGTCTCTCTCTCCGCCGCCCTCTCAGTCCTCCACCCTCTCACTTCATCACTTTCTCCAACCTCTTACTCAATCCGTCTCTCCATCACTCCATCACTCTCCATCAAACCCTTCATCACTCCATCACCTCACTCCTTCACATTACCACACTCTTACCTCACTCTCTCCATCACCCTCTCACTCCACCACTCTCCACCACCCTCTCACCAACCCTCTCGCCACCATTTTCACACCATCGCTCTCCGCCCTCTCACTCCACCATCCTGTCACTCCATCGCTCCATCATTCACTCCACCACCCTCTCATTCGATCACTATCACTCTCCATCATCCTCCCACTCCATCGCTTACTCCATCACCCTCTCACTCCACCACCCTTTCACTTCATTCCCCTCTCCATCACTCTCTCCATCACTCTTTGCTCCATCATTTCTAGTCCTTCTTCTGATCCGTCTAAACTTTGCTTCCTCTCTTGCTTCCTGCTTCCTCTCCTTGTCCCTTGGATCTCTCTCTCTCCCTCTCCCTCCCTCCCTCTCTCTCTCTCTCTCTCTCTCTCTCACTAATTTGGATGCCCCCCAATCCGATCCCGCTCCAAACTTTCTTCTTCTTCTTCTTCTTCTTCTTCTCTCTCTCTCTCTCTCTCTCTCCTCTCAACCCTCTCTCTTATCTCCCTCTCTCTCATTTCCCCCGCCTTCCTTTGAGCCCTCGACCTTACAGGGTAAAATGAGGCTTCAGGGGAAGATTTTTTCCCCTACACGCGTCCCTAGAGTGTGCTTTCCTCGACCCTCCCCCACCACGCCTCCCCTTTTCCCCGTGCCGTAATCTACACTTTCCCTCAATGACTCCTCCCTCTTTCAATCCTGCCAATCTCACCTTCCCTCCCTCCCTCCCTCCCTCCCCTTTTTTTCTCTCTCTCCCTCCCTCTTCCTCTCATTCTCTCTTCCATATTTTCCTGTGTTTCCCTCTTCTTTATCTGTTTCCTTTCTCTCCATGTCTTCCCTTTTTTCCTGCCTTAATCTATACTCTCCTTCAATGATTCCTACCTCTTTCGACCCTGCCCATTCTCTCCTTTTTCTCCTCTCTCTCTCTCTCTCTCTCTCTCTCTCTCTCTCTCTCTCTCTCTCTCTCTCTCTCTCTCGCTCGCTCGCTCGCTCGCTCTCTCCTATCCTTTTCTTCCTCTCCCCTCCCTCCACCTCCTCGCTTTTCCCCTACCCTTAATCTTGACCCTCTCTGAATGTCTCCCTCGCCCCCTACCTTTTTCAATCTTAACACTCTTTCCCCTCTAATCCTCCCCCCTTTTCTCCCTCCCTCCCTCCCTCCCTCTTTCTTTCCCTTCCTCCTGCTTCCCATCCCTCAGTACTTAATCCACGACGACGATTTATGCATTATATACATTCTAACAAGACGATTTTCTGTGGCACTTGGAAGCCCTCTGAGGCCCGGGGTTATTATCAACTCTGCCTCAGTGTCTTCCACATCCTCTACCTCAGTTTCAGTTTCAGTTTAGGCTCAGTCCCTCCCTCTATCCTTCCCTCTATCCCTCCTTCTCTCCTTCCCTTTATCCCGCCCTCTCTCCTTCCCTTTATCCCTCCCTCTCTCCTTCCCTTTATCCCTCCCTCTCTCCTTCCCTTTATCCCTCCCTCTTTCCTTCCCTCTACCCATTCCACTCTCCTTGCTTCCCACCCTCCCATCTTTTCTCCTTCCCCGCCCCCTCCCTTAATAACAATGCCTCCCTCGTCCCCCTACTTCTTTCAATCTTGGCAGTCTCTCCTTTCCTCCCTGCCTTCCTCCCATTCTTCTTTCCCTCCCTCCCTCCCTCCCATAGTTCCCTTCTCCTCCACCCATCTCAATCTAAGCTCTCCCTTCCATCCCTTCTCCCTCCCTCTATCTTAAACACCAAGTTTGTTCATGTGTCTCCCTCTTATTATTAGCCTTTTTCATCATCTTTCTTTTACTCTTCTTTTTTCTCTTCTTACTTTCCTTCCATATCTTATATATTCTCTTTCCTGCTTAAGCCTTTCTATTCCTTTCTTAAACAGCATCTCCTAGTCTTTCCCTTTCTCTCCCTTTTATTAGTATTATCTTTTTCATCACCTTGCCAATAATTTTCTCTTCATTTCTGTTTCTTCTCTTCACTGCTATTCTCTGTTTTCTCTCTCCTCTATATATACATCTCTCCTAACGCCTGAAGAATCTTCCCACCATCTTAAGCACATTCCTGTATTTTTTTCCATTTAGTAGATGAAGTTTTTGCCCTTGTTCCTCTCCTTTCTCCTGGCATATTTTGTTATCCTCTTTTGCCTTCACTATTTCTTTCTATTCTCTTTCCTGTCCAAGCTCCCTCTTCCTCTTCCTCCTCCTTTTCCTCTTCCTCCTCCTTTTCCTCCTCCTCCTCCTCCTCCTCCTCCTCCACTTCTTCTTCTTCCTTCTCCTCTCTCGATCCAAAATACTCTTCATTTTTTTTGCATTTTCATCACTTTTTTTAAATCTTCATTTGTCTCAGTTTCCTCTCTATTCTCTCTCCTCTCTAAGCATCTCTCCTTCTTCCCTTAGCTGTTTTAGAGAATTAGTAACATTTCCTGGTCAGCGATTTACTTTACACGTTGCGCAACAATACCCTCATGTTGGTTATTACGTCGATATAAGAAACGATATATTTAAATGAAGAGAATGTTAAGGTGTCCTATGCATAATAAATGGCAAAGTAAAAGATGCCACGAATCCCCTTTAAAAACGAGCCTTATTAACTGTCTACATTATTACCTCGACCTTTATTTTGGTCAGTTTTGTGGCAAGATGATCAAAAGTTATCCTGACTTACGTTGTGACTAGCATCTAAGAATTTTATTTATTCTAGATAACATTTGATTTTTTCCTTTCCCTTTTCTCCTTATTCTCTTCTCTTTT
>NC_137000.1:5304130-5341630 GCF_032717465.1 Coenobita brevimanus | reverse complement strand
CTCTGATTAACGCCTTCAGTATCAACACCGATGCTTTATTTTTCCTTAGTACAAACGTTTTTAATCAGCTCAGGAGAGATTTTTCGATCTGGAAGGGCTTAATTTTGTCGTTATTAAAATCTTGAACAAGGGAAATGAATAAAATCGTATGTAAATAGCAAGTTAATGGTAAAGACGTTCTCGGACTGAAGGGGTTAAGAGTGAGGAAGAGTAAAGCGAAGTTTGGTAGGGTAAGGCATGGTAAGGTAGGGAAAGGCAAGGTGAGGCAGGGAAATGCAAAGTGATACAGTAATGCAAGGTGAGGCAGGGTAAGGCATGATAAGGCTAGGTGAGGGAGGGTAAGGGAGGGAAAGGCAAGGTGTGGCAGGGTGAGGCAGGGAAATGGAAAGTGAGGCAGAGTAAGGCAAGGTGAGGCAGGGTAAGGCAGGCTAAGAACGGGGCAGACAGGAGTAAGAAAGTTAATGTAGGATGTGTCGAGAATGGAAAAATATGTCAAAAAATGCAGTATGGATAGGGAAGGGTGCAATATGTAACTGGTTGGGATTAAGAGTGAGGAAGGATGAGGCAGGGTGTGGCAGGGTGTACCAGGGTGAGGTAGGGTGAGGGGGGGTGTGGAAGGGTGAGGCAGGGTAGGACGAGAATGGAAGTGGGTGTCAAAAATGCAGGAATATGATAGTATGCAAAAAGTAATTAGTGTGAGAGTGAGATAGGGTGAACCAGGACGAAGCAGGGTGTTGGAGGGTGAACAGGTGGGTGAGGGTGGATCAAGGAGGGTGGCAGGGTGAGGGAGGGAGCAGATGAAGATAGTGTAGGGTGTGGCTGGCCGGTGTAAGACCAAGTTAAGTGGTTTATGGTCAATTAGTTAAGTGGCGTTTGGGAGACTCACGTTGAACCACCACCAGCTCCAGCACTACAGCCTAAACTACTTCCACCATCACCACACACTCCTACTACCACCACTACCGCCTCACCACTGCAACCAAAACTCCTCTCTCTTCTTCTTTGCTATCCTCATCTTGTTCTAGTAGTTCATTTGCTCTTCTAGGAGCTGCCTAGCATGGGCCAACCGGCTTACTGCAGTTATCCTCTCTTCTTATGTTCTTATCACCAAAAATACCAGTACCAACTCTCTCTGCCAGCACCACACTAGTATCCCACTCCACTAGCACCATCACTACCACCTTCACATCACTCATATCCACCACCATACACCACCACCATACATCACCACCACCACCACCACCACCACCAGCCTATACCAAAGGATGAAGGAATTTGTCATATTTTCAATTTTGGGGGGAAGGGAAGTCACTCCAATAAAATATCATCGTATGCTGAGGAGAGAAACCTGCCTTATTCCAACTCTAGCAATGTAAGGGGTAGATTTTTTTTTTAATGCTGTCTAGGGCTGCTCACCTGAAGAAAATCGTCTGGAGTTAGGCAGAATAAAGCACCGAAGATCGACCCTCATAGTAAAGAAGGTGAAGCATAAAGCAGTCCTTAACTCCTTTAGTGCAAATAATTCTTCCTAAGCTGAATAAAATCGTCTGGCAGCAGCGAACAATAAATAAAATAAATGAATAAATGAATAAATAAATAAATAAATAAACCTTGGTCAATATTACAGAGGGATTCATGGTGACTACTTCTAACCCCTTCAGTTCAACAGGTCCGTCCAGGTTGAATAAAATTGCTGTAGTCTGATTGTTTTCATCTGACGGGACTGGGCCACTTCTAGAAAATTCGATGAGCCTTGCTAATGGGACAGGAATGAGTCTCCTTGGTTACTGGCTAAATACTCCAATCTGACTTGAATTAACGCCCAAATCTGCGTACATTTGGCTATCATCCGAGCTGAGAAGGTTACGGATCTTATGTCTGGTTAGCATGAACACGCTATAGTCTGGCAGTACCAAGAATGTAATCATCATCATCATCACCATCATCATCAACACCATCACCATCAACACCATCACCATCAACACCATCATCATCAACACCATCATCATCATCATCATCATCAACACCATCATCGTCAACACCATCATCGTCAACACCATCATCGTCAACACCATCATCGTCATCATCATCATCGTTGCGAAGGTGATGACTAAGGAAAAGAATGGTACATTAAGTCTTATTAATTTTTATAAGCAAAACAAGTCAGTGAACAGTCAGGAATCAATAATCTTTTCAATTTTGCCCATAAATAATTTACAAGCAACGAAACCAAATTAAAGTATTAAATGGACTAGCGCAGGTCAAGTATATTTCAATTTTCGCATCATTTATTTACCACACCTTATGAAGACGCTTAAAGGCCGTACTGTACATCTGTGGGTTACGTACAAGTCAAAAGTACTCAAGCTCAGTGGCGCTTTTATTTTTGGCGCACTGTTGAAGATGGTGTTTGCCTGTGTTGGTGAGTTTTGAATATTATGAATAGAACTTATTTTGTTACCATCTGCTTCAAGAAGGTATGAATAATGTGTCTCCAGTAGTAATCATTCATGAATATGACATTCAGTAACTTCAATAAATAAAAAAATCAATATAACAAACCTTTCCCAATTTAACAACAACACAAACACATTAATCGTCTGACCTCCACGGTCAATGGCCTCTGCCACCAACGACTTCCCGTAGTATCTGACTCTTTCAAGATCCACTTTCCTTCCTCGCATACAGGTGAAGAGTTTATATCTAGTCATCCTCTCAGGTGCATTTTTCCATTAGTTCGCCTAGTCTGCATGTGGCACTTCTCACTTTTTCCTGCCGCCGATGGAAGCATTGGTGGGTATTAGGGGTTTTCTTACTTTACGGTCCTGTATGATCAAGCACGCACGATTGTCTTGTAGTCTGGCTAATGACAAACGAATTAATTTAGTTTAAGGACATCTTTGACCATCATGTGGTTATACTCGACAGCACCTCGCACCAGAACAAACCGCAATGAAAAGACAAAAGGTACGTTGCTGTCTGTCTGTTGTCATTTCTGGACCTCTGCACTCCTTTACAATTTGTCGTATCTTTTCCTCATTTTCCAATTCCTTAACTTCACCAAACTTCTGACCCATTCTCGCCACCATGCAGCCCTCCTCCACAGCTACTCGTCTTCCAGCGACTCCAGGATGGTGTGTGATGTCCCTGCGAGGTGGCCCACGTCCATGATCTTGACGGGGGCGGTGTCCCCGGGTCGCCAGGGGGCAGAGGGGGTATGCTCGCCATAGCCGGTGTGGCAGAGTACGAAGGCAGACTGTGCCAAAAGGCAGAGGTGTACAGTTTAATTATATGAATTTCGTTAAGGCAGACTTGACTCATCTTCCACAATGCCCAACAACGTCCCTCCCCCCTTGAATATAACGATAATAAAAATAAAAACCTAAGTACAATGCAACTGGACCTGAAATGAAACAGCCCTAGCGTGTATTCAGTACGATTGGTGTGTATGAATGCCAGAGTGGTGACATGTGAAGGAATATGGCACGTAGGGGGAATGCCGGATTTTAGAGAACAAACTCTCGACTCTATGACCAGAGTTAAAAAAAAAAAAAAAAAAAAAAAAAGATAATATCGAGACGGAGTGGATGAACGATCGCCATACCAACTTATTTTTTGTTTCATTCTTCTTGCTAATGTGATCAACGATAATGTATTGCTATGACTACGATCTTCTACCTGCGGATCATGCTACGGGAGCATGCGCAGTTGTAATCGTAGAGCATATATAAAGCTTACAGTAAAAATAGAGGGGTAGATGAATGTTAAGATAACGAAATGAAAAATGTAAATGAATGAGGTAATTAAATAAGCTAAGCGAATGACAAAGTGAAGAAATAAGGTAAACTAATGAAAGGAACTTAAGACATGAGAGAAAAAAGCTTACACATGAAATAAGGTGAAAAATAAGCTAATAAAAAATGGTCAGTCATACTAGTGAAGAAGTGTACATGAAGGAATGAAATGAAAATAACGTAAAGAATACAAAAGAAATAAAATAACGAGGAAGAGAAGTAAAGAAAAATTAGAGTCTGAGAAAATGCAAAAAAACGCCGAAATACTAATGACAAAGATTAAGCATTTGAGTACGGTGATGTGGCTTTTGATATAGTCTAGTTATACACAGGCGGTCTTATATAACTCAGGAAAGACTCTTGGAATTGGTGGGGTTCAGTGGAGGGGTGCAACGAGGAGGTTCAGTGAAGGGGTTCTATACAGCTTTCTTTAACTCTTCCACCATTAGGTTTAGGAGAGAGACTTGGACCTGGAGGGGTTAGACATAGCCTTCGTTAACCCCTAGACCTGAAGGAAATCGCCCGACAGCAACAAGAATATCATTGGTGTAGCCGCTTCAGTCCCAGGACGTATTTTACAGTCTATTCCAGCTGCCTCCAGACGATTTTATTCAGCTTACGAGACCGACCTAGAGGGGTTAGTTGTTCTCTACGACAAGTACAGTATGTCTTCATCCCTGTTTGTTTGTTTGGCTGTTGGCAGGATTAATCAAAAACTAAGAGAGATTTGGGCCAAATTTGGTAGGTAGACAGCCCATGTCCCGGGGACCAACTGATTAACTTTTGGGACCGATCCGGATCGTATTACAGATTCTGGATCTGGAATAAGAGTACATTTTCTGAGAAACCCTAATCAGTGATGAGAACCCCTAACCCATTATGAAGAGTGGCTTGGAAATTACGCTGCCCTTGTCGGAGAGGTACGCTCCACTGACTGCCCCTCTAGTTATTACTGTTGTTGTTGTGGCCCCTATGGCTCATCTTGAATGTGAACTCAGTGGACTGCAGGCTTAAACTGCCCTTGTACAGTCCACCGTCCTCCTTTTGGGGAATAGGCAAGTGGTTGAGGGATGTTCCTACAATCAGATAGTGAAGCCACCTGGTTATATCGGTGCCACCACGTGAAGGCGGCCCTCTCCAGCACCAGACGGGTTAGATATACCTTTAATAAACGTTTTCCATTCAAAAGGTGAATCAAATCGCTGAATAAAAACTGTATAATGTTAGTGCTATTAAAATAACAACTAAAAATTACTTCACCGTATCGAAGGGTTTAGAAAAAATGAGAATGTCACCGTATCCAGCGACTGTGTTGAGAATAATAGCATACTGATAATATACGCGAGCTTGACATAATATTACGTAAAATTATGCGTATATTATAGACTTTACTACAGGCAAAAATTACACATGAATTCACAATAGAGTGTAGACATAATTATGCATGAGTTTGGCATAAATTATTGGGGAAATTATATGCATGAGTTAATGACATGTATGAGTTCTGATTGCGTGTTAAAAAAAAAAAAAATGGAATGATGCTTGTGCTGATGGTGAGTTACAGAAAATGTGAAATGTTGGACACTGGAATACCTTTGTGCATCATCATAATTATTACTATCATTAACATCGTCCATATCATCATCATCATCATCACTGTCAACATCATCATCATTAGCAACAACAGCAGCAATGGCAGGAACAACAACAATGACACCAACAACAATAATATCAGCAACAACAATAATAACTAACAGCAACAACAAAAATAGCAGCAACAACAAAGCAAAAGCAACAATAACAACAGCAGCAACAACAGGAATATCAAGAACAGCATTATTATTATTATTATTATTATTATTATTATTATCATTACTATTATTATTATTATTATTATTATTATTATTACTGTATTATTATTATTACTGTAACCACCATATCAGTCCTTATCATTATTAGTCTAACCTCATTTCTCACGAATACATGGAGGTGGGTAGGAGCACAGAGCGAATAAACAGAAAGTAGGAAAACTATCAATATGGCACCCTTAAAAAAAAAAAACAAAAAAAAAAGAGCCTCACACCCAGTCTCTTTGCATTAACCTTCCAAATTCTCAATCCCACCTCACGTGCGAAGTCACCTACACCTGCGCGCTTCACCTGAGTATGTACTGTAGCTCTCGTAACACCTGTGGGGTTAAGCTATACCATCGACCAGCTAGAAACAGATACAAAATTCTTATGTACTAATCTCCAGATATACTTCATCCATCCATCTATTCATCCTTCCATCTGTTCATCCATCCATTCATCCACATCCATCTTTCGTCAGTTCTCTTCCTTCCACGTCGTCCATTCCTCCCTTCCTCAAGTTCAATTGCCTTATCATTTTTCTGTTTGGAATTATCATCTATGAGGAAAAAAGGCTTGTAACTACTGTCAGAAACCTCCATTATTCCAAACCCAAGGAAGCATTTATAGAAATAATAATAATAACACTATTAGTATTAGTATAAGTATTAGTAGTAGTGATGATAATAATAATAATAATAATAATAGAAATAATAAAACTTTCAGGGCAAAGACACAGCCTTACCGATTCCAAAAGCATCTATACTAATGTAATAAAGCCGCTTCAGTTAAGGACTAAGATAAAATCAGATACCTTTACTAATACCAAACCTTATTGAAGCGTTGGAAATAAATAAATAAGAAAAAAGGTAAATAACTAGGGTACTCACATATCTAGCATCCTCAAGAATTTTCAGAAACTCGAAGGAATGGTCGTCGACGCCAAAAGGGTTAATTAGCGCCTCTGCCACTTTGAGGAGGCCCAGGTAGAAGATCAGCTCGAGGAAGGCGAAGCAGGGCACCACCAGGTCGGCCTCGTAGTGTGGGTAGTGGTGCTCCTCGTCCAAGTACTGGTTACTCACCACGGAAAACAGGAAGTAGGTGTAGACTGCGATTGTAACTACCTGCAAGTATAATGGAGAATGTTAAGGTGGATTCGAAAGTTCCCTATCAAATTACGCTGAGCATACTTTGTTCTCCTACATAAATATCAAAATCATCATCCTTATCCTAATCCCCACTGATGAACATGAATAAATAAATAAATAAATAAATATTGTTACGGAACAGAAAAAGATAATGTACACTTTAAGTGAGAATACGAAGAGTCACTACTGTCCCGTAAAGTTCCAGGTTCAAAACAATAAAAGAGTTAGGTAAAATTACAAGTTAAAGTTTAATGCACAAACTAACAACAAAACATTCAGGACTCATAAGGACAATGTAATGGCAAAAACAGGTTAAATATATGGTTAACTGCAATAGCCTCTATTAACACGAAATTAGCAAGAGTAAATTTTATCTAAGTCAGCCCTGATAAAATGAGATACCAGATAATACTCAGTGAATGCCAGATAAATAATTACAGATACAAACTATTATCAAAAATGACTGACATAAAGAACCCCACACGAATTACAAAAACTTCACTAGGCCTACAAATTAAACTTATGCTATACAGTACAAGAAAAAATACAACAACAGTTATACTCAAATTACACACAGCTGCTAGATGGTTGGAGACTTCTTGAGCACTCACAATAATAATAATTGTACAGGGGAGGACAGAGATGTGAACAAAATGAGGAGTAGATCTAAGTGGCCATGATGCAGAGACTGAGCTCATTATATAGGAGCCAGCAGAGCCTGACACAACTTGTAAGAGGGACGCGCAAATGAAGCGATGGGGACAAACGGTCGACAATCCCGCACTGAATAACAGAAAGGACGACTTACTCTACTATAACGGTAGAAGGGGGGGACTGAGGCAGAACACGCTCGTGATCAAACATGCAGCAACTGTGCGTTAAAATTACACAAAGGATGATGAAATCATAGGCTATGTAACACCTCCCCACAAAGAAAAAAGAAATTTACAAAGGAAATTTCTTATTACTCTAAAACAATCTGTACATGGCATTACAGAACATGCAAATGTCTTTCCTAATGTTACAAAACATGAGATCTCCCTAGCACGTTCAGTCATAGGTACTTGCCAGTATCCCTTTAACAAATCAAACTTACTTATGTACCTAGCCTTTCCGATCTTGTCTATGCAATCTTCTACACGAGGGAGAGGGTAAGTGTCTGTTTTAGTTATCTGATTAACACGTCTGTAGTCGATGCAAAGCCTATGTGACCCACCTGGCTTAGGGACTAGAGTGACAGGAGAACTCCACTCGCTCTGACAGGGCTCAATCATCTTGTGGTCCAACAGGTAGCCAAGCTCCTTCTGGATGAGAGGAACTTTCACTGGGTTCACACGGTAAGGAGGCAATTTAATTGGCTTTGCGTCTCCAACATCGACATCATGCATCAACACAGTGGTTCTTCCTGGAGTAGCACGGAACACTTGCGGGTACTCCTGCAGTAATGCCGAAAACTCCTGCCTTTCCTTGGGAGGTAGATGAGAAAGCTTAGTCTGGAGATCATTCATGATATCAGGATTCTTCCCCAAACTATCACTCAGGCTCATGCTGCATGGGAGAACTTCACTTGTAGACTCGGGTGGAACAGCTACAGTGCAGACTGGATTATTTTCGTCCCGCCTGTGATATAACTTTAGCATGTTGATGTGACATAGTTGCTTGCTCTTTCTACGATCTGGTGTGGCGATGACATAGTTGACATCAATGAGTTTCTTCTCCACGAAATAAGGACCACTAAACTTGGCTTGAAGAGGTTGCCCATGAACTGGTAGCAGAATCAAAACCTGATCTCCTGGCTGAAAGTGGCGTAACCTGGACTTCTTATCATACCAAGTCTTCATCTTCTCCTGAGCAGCTCCTAAATTCTCTCTCGCCAGCTGTAAAGCAGTGGACAGCCGTTCTTTGAAATTCATCACATACTCCAGCAGGTTGACGTCATCTTCCTCCGACAGCCAGCATTCCTTGAGTAGCTTAAGGGGTCCTCTTACTTTATGGCCAAACAGTAGTTCAAAAGGTGAGAAGCCCAGTGATTCATTTGGAGATTCTCTTGCGGCAAACACAACGAATGGAAGACCTTTATCCCAGTCTTTCTGATGTTCCAAACAGTATTTCTTGAGCATTGATTTGAGTGTTTGATGATATCTCTCCAACGCTCCTTGGGTCTGGGGATGGTAAGCTGAAGACGTGATCTGGGTGATGCCCAACTCTTTCAGAGACTGCTTGAAAACATTTGACATGAAATTACTTCCCCGGTCGGACTGTACCTCCTTGGGCAGACCAAACTTTGTGAAGAACCCTAGCATTTCCTTAACCACGTTCTTTGCTGAGATGTTTCTAAGTGGAATGGCTTCAGGATAACGAGTAGCCATATCAATCATGGTCAACACATAAGAAAACCCTGAAGAAGTCTTAGGAAGAGGGCCCACAATATCCACCAACACACGGGTGAAAGGCGCCTCAAAAGGAGGAACGGGAACTAGAGGTGCAACCCCCTCGGCCTGACCACACTTTCCCACAACTTGACAGGTGTGACAAGACCCACAATACCAGGAAACATCCCTGAAGATACCTGGCCAGTAGAAGTGTTTCAAAATGCGTGCCACAGTCTTCCTCACTCCAAGGTGTCCTGCCAAACTGGAATCATGAGCCACTCGAATGATATCCTGCCTACAAACACGAGGGATGACAACTTGATGTACAACCTCCCATTCACAGTCGGCTGTTGCTGTTGGGGGTCTCCACTTCCTCATAAGTACTCCTGACTTTACATAATAACAAGTAGAAGCACCGGCTGACTCTTCTTCACTGTAAGCAGAGTTAGCTAGACCTTTCAACTCAGGGTCAGCAACCTGCAACTCAACCAACTCTTGACGAGACAAATTATCAACACTACGGGGTACTGCCTCATCTGGTGAGTGGTCCAAATTAGCAAGAAAAGTGTCAGCTAGGATAACATCATCATCATCATTATCCTCTAAATCACCAGTAACTTTAGACTTAGCCCTAGTGACAGCACATGCAGGGAACACATCAGGGACATCACAATCCTGGGACGCAGCCACTGGCTCACTAGACAACTGAGGAGCTGGACACACTTGACTTCCACCAATATCATTCCCAAGTAAGAAAGTTACACCTGACATTGGGAGTGTCTCAACCAACCCAACCATAACAGAACCATTAACAAAACCAGACTCTAAATTCACTCTGCACAGAGGGACAGAGAAGTAATTATTTCCTACACCTTGTAAGATTACAGTTTCATCAGAGGAATTAACATTAGAGCCTAGAACACTGGTCAGCATAAGGGATTGGCAAGCACCTGTATCACGATATATTTTAACTGATTTCCTGTCATTACTGTCCAGAGGACTGACAAAACCATCAGACAGGAAATTAGCACATGAACTCTTGAGAGTGTCACCCACGTTACTGCTCAAAAGAGGAGCTCCATCATGAGAATTTAAGTTACCCCTCAAAGCAGGTTCAGTTAACTCGGTTAAAGAATTCTGGGAACTCTCAAGAGTGGACACTAGACCAATTGACTGAATATTTAAAGACTCCTTTTTGTTCACATCACGCTGTCTCCTGAAACATCTCTCCGTAGTATGACCAAGCTTACTACAATAAGTACATTTACTTTTCTGAAATCTAGAGGTGAAGCTGGTATTTACTTCCTGAGAAACATCATCCTTATTCTCTTTCCTGTTACCTGTACTCTGAGTAGAGGCAACGTACTTACTCTCAGCTTTCCCTTTTTCTTTAGAATATCTCTTGTGAGTGAGAACATATTCATCAGCTAAAACTGCAGCATCAGACAAATTATCTATTCTTTTCTCATCAAGATATAGGCTTACATCTTTATAAATACACCTTTTGAAGTCCTCCAGCAAAATCATCTGCTTAAATTTGTCAAAATCAGAATCCACATTCTTAGAATTTAACCACTGCTCTAACAAATCTTCTTTGATTTTTGCATACTCAACATGGGATTGCTTATCTTGCTTGTAAGTTGTCCTAAATTTTACTCTATAGGCTTCAGGAACAAGCTCATAGGCCTTAAGAATCAAGCTCTTAACTACATCATAATTATCAGACTGATCCTGAGGCAAAGATGCATAAGTTACTTGAGCTTTACCGGTGAGAACAGTTTGAAGGAGTACTGGCCAATACTCCTTAGGCCAATTAAAACCTGTAGCTACCCTCTCAAACAACTGAAAATACTTTGTTAAATCAGATTCATTAAAAGGAGGGACAAGTTTAACATTTTTAGCCACATCAAAATCATCAGAGCTAGATGATCCAGTTCCACCTTGTTTCATGCGATACTCATGGTCTGCTTGAATTCTAGCAATTTCAACTTGTGCCTGTATCTGTGCCTCCTGAATCCGAGCCTGAGATTCCGCCTCCTTAGCATTTGCCTGAAATTCAGCTTCTTTAGCACGAGACTCCTGCAGAGCTAGCTGTAACTTAGCTAATTCAATCTGCGTTTGCTCATTTGGAGGAGTTACATTGAACAAGCTTTCATTAATCATGGCAACAATCTGATCTTTAGACTGATGAGAGCGAACAACAAATCCCAATTGTTGAGCAACAATCTTAAGTTCATTCTTTGTTCTGTTTTCTATATCACACACTGTTTGCACATTTGACAAAAAATCTCTGGCTTCATCAAGTGTAGAAATAGTAGCCATCATGAATATATCACAGTCACAAAATATCAAACAATATCCTTATGATAATATCCTGAATATCCTGATATGAGGTCGCCAAATTTATGTTACGGAACAGAAAAAGATAATGTACACTTTAAGTGAGAATACGAAGAGTCACTACTGTCCCGTAAAGTTCCAGGTTCAAAACAATAAAAGAGTTAGGTAAAATTACAAGTTAAAGTTTAATGCACAAACTAACAACAAAACATTCAGGACTCATAAGGACAATGTAATGGCAAAAACAGGTTAATATATGGTTAACTGCAATAGCCTCTATTAACACGAAATTAGCAAGAGTAAATTTTATCTAAGTCAGCCCTGATAAAATGAGATACCAGATAATACTCAGTGAATGCCAGATAAATAATTACAGATACAAACTATTATCAAAAATGACTGACATAAAGAACCCCACACGAATTACAAAAACTTCACTAGGCCTACAAATTAAACTTATGCTATACAGTACAAGAAAAAATACAACAACAGTTATACTCAAATTACACACAGCTGCTAGATGGTTGGAGACTTCTTGAGCACTCACAATAATAATAATTGTACAGGGGAGGACAGAGATGTGAACAAAATGAGGAGTAGATCTAAGTGGCCATGATGCAGAGACTGAGCTCATTATATAGGAGCCAGCAGAGCCTGACACAACTTGTAAGAGGGACGCGCAAATGAAGCGATGGGGACAAACGGTCGACAATCCCGCACTGAATAACAGAAAGGACGACTTACTCTACTATAACGGTAGAAGGGGGGGACTGAGGCAGAACACGCTCGTGATCAAACATGCAGCAACTGTGCGTTAAAATTACACAAAGGATGATGAAATCATAGGCTATGTAACAATATGCATATACAGTATATCATAAAATATACTCATAATACTCAAACAAACGTATTTGGTGGCAATAAATACACCAAGTTAATGAAGATATAAAAATAATTGGATCTAAAAACGATAATTAAATTACTTTAGATGAAGCTAATGAACATGGAAACGAATGAATTCACAAACGAAAAGTCCGGTGTGCAAGCTTAGTAATTAATCTCATTCTTTGTGAAGTGTTAGAATATCTATTGATAGCTGTGTGCAACTTAAAGTTTCTGTTTGGTGTGCTTTACTTTGGCTAAGGTATCTGTTTCATTGACAATTTATATTCCGTACATTCATGTTGTTCTACGCTTAATTACAGAGTGAGGGGAAATAATGGTTATATCCTATTTCTGTTGCACGTCTTCCTTACTGGTTTTGAAATCTAATGACACAGTCAGACACAGGAGGTACATAAAGAATGAGACAGACAGCACAGACGAAATACACAGACAACGACGTGGACAGACAGCTTAAAAAAAAAAAAATATATTCACAAACTAACCCACCTGAGTATAAACAAGGGGAATATTATACTCGTGCCAGGCGAGAAGGGCGCCACACTGTCGCCGAAGCCTCAGTAGCTCCTTCAGTAGCCCCTCCTTGGCCGTCTCCGTGTCTATGTAGCCCTCGTCCCTCGCCGCCCGGACCAGTTGGCAGCTCCAGGACAGCGGTAGCCATTTTGTGTCCTTGCAACAGCGATTCTCTGCTTCTTCGATAAGTTCCTTCTCTTTGTCCGTCAAAAAACCTGCAGAGGTGACGTGTTGGTGGTTAGATTTAGTTGAATTTTCATGTATTTATCTACAAATTTATCAGTTTACTGAAGCGTTTTTAATTGGCAGTTTTGCGTCTTTACAGGTCTTAGGTAATTTCCCTCTCCCGGCCAGTCAAAAAACCTAAGGTGTGAATAGCCAATAAGTGGAAAAACAAAATATTGCAAGACTGATTTTTCATAAAATTCCTTAAATTTCCTTAAATATATAAATAAAAACAATACCCATGGAAAAAAACATGAAAATCAAGAAAGCATTTTGAACGTGGAAACAGTGCTTAGTACATACTGATCATCAGGAAAATCTGAAAATGATTAACCAAGGAAGAAATTAGTAAATGGGTGAAAATGAATGGAAATGAGTGATAGGAATTACTGAACAAGAAGAGGAACTGAAAATAATATGAAGGTAAATGAAAAATGCCTGGACAACAACAAAAATTATTACAAGTGAACTAGGAAAAAGAACGAGGACAAAGAACAACAGTGAAGATCGAAGGCACAGCAAACGAAGAGAACAAAAACGAAACATCGAGCCAGAACAGAAATGAACAAAACAGCACAGTAAAGAACGAGAACAAGAGCACACATGAACAGCAAAAAGAGGCAGGATAATGCGAATAACTTACGGTCTGCAACGAGGCTGGGTAGATCGGGGTATCTCATGTGGACAGCTGCCGAGACGTGAGCGAAGAGCAGCACGTAGGTGAGGTTGATGAAGCGAACCACTCGACTCCGGATCTCGAACGACCGGACGTCCTGGTGGGTGGGAAAGGGTTGTTGGTGGTGTTTGTGGTTGTGGTTGCTTGGTGTTTGTGTCTGTTTGGGTTTGGTGTTTGGTGTTGGTTTTGGTATTTGGTGATTTCGATGGTGTTTGTTTGATGTTTGTTTTTCTTGCTGATTTTTTGTGTTTTTGTTTGCTGTTTTTTGCTTTTTGTTTGTTTGTTGTTGTTGTTGTTGGTGGTGGTGGTGGTAGCACTTGTTGTTGTTGTTGTTACTGCTGTTGTCGTCCCCGTTGTCCCAGGTTCAAATGAAAGCGTGAACCAGGTGGACTGCAGGCTGAAACTACCCTTCTTATACAGTCCGCCATCTTCCTTTCGGGGAACAGTGAGGGAATTGAGGGACGTTTGTACAACCGGACAGAGGAGTTGCCCGGTTAAATCAGTGCCACCACATGAGGGCGTTGGAAGGGAAAGGACAAAGTGAGGGAGGTAAAATATTAAGGAACACAGCAAAAAGCCTATTTCTGTACACGATAGGGATAGTGAAACAGAGGCTCTTTCACTCAGATTTTTTTTTTTTCTAGCCGAAGTTGGCAGGAGAAAGTGAGGATAACTCATCATATGATTTATAAACATTACTGTGAATCTTCCACAATGAAGTCAAATTCACATTTCACTAAATATGTGTGTTTGTATGCCTTGACGCTTCATTACTTAAAACCCTTTAAAAGTGCTAGAGCCAAACAATGACGAAGGTGTCTGTATTTGCCGAAGGAACAATTGTACCAGGCTTGAAATGAACTGGTAAAGAAATGAAGGAAAAACTAAAAATCTGAATTGCCTTGAAGAAGAATGAATAAACAAGAAAACGAATAAAAACACAAGAAAGAAAAAATGAAGGAAGAAAATAAAGAAAAAGGAAGCAAAAATAAAGATAGAAAAAGAAAGAAAGAAGAGATGAAAAACTGAGCAATTACAGCATGACCTGCACATTGTTTGGAGACCATTAAAATACCACAGAAAAAAAAAAAAGAGCAATGAACAGCAAAAACCATTATATCAGGCCCAACTAATCCTAAGAAAATAATAAAACTAAACACAACAGCAATATAATGAAGAGCTAACTCTGGATCGGGCATTTTAAATTAGGAAGCAATAAAGAAAAAGTAAAAACTCTGATTAAAATTATCCAGAGCTGAAAGAGGCTTAAAAATGTGTGGGCGAGGAAGAGTCTGGTTTTGACAACTGAGAAATGGCAACAAAATCCAGTTAATTTGTTGTATCGGAGTTTTAGGCGGCGAGACCTGTAAATTAATATGGTAAATTAGTATACTGTTATTTATTATCTACCCTCTATGTTCTATATCTATTCTCCTTCTCTGTGTCTGCTCTCTCTCTCTCTCTCTCTCTCTCTCTCTCTCTCTCTCTCCACCACGACTCCCCTCGCCCTGCCACTTCAAGGCTTGTGCGAGGCAGTCCGCTGTATACATATTTATATATACAAAACCACCAACAATTCAGCCACCAACACTCACTGCCACACACACCTCTCTCACTCACCCACTTTCACATTTTCTCACTGACACACACACACACACACACCTCTCATTCACCCACTTTCACACTTTCCTCAATGACACACACACCTCTCTCACTCCCCCACTTTCACACTTTTCTCCGTAACTCTCACTCTGCCACACACACCTCTCTCACTCACCCACTTTCACACTTTTCTCTTTCACACTCACTTACAGCCACACACCTCGCTCACTTGCACACTTTCCTCCCTCCCTCATTTTCGCATATATACCCCCGCCCTCACCCTTCACCCACTCCCCACACTCACGGTTCGGGGCATATGCGTAGCAAGGAGCAGAGCAACATCGGTATTATCAGGCAAGGTCCTACACGCTGCCCACCACCTCACCACCACCAGAGCCACGTAGAAGCCCAGGATGAAGGCCACGGGGATCAGGTCTCGATATCTCACGCTATGCAGTACCACCTCCTCGAATATCCTGACGAAGGGATGGAATGAGAGGAGTGAGGATGAGGAGTGAGGATTTACTACAGGATATTAGTGAATTTAATAACTCATTAAAGTGGACATCTGTATTTATTTACCTGTGTGTCTATCTGTGTCAGTCTATCAGTCATTAAGTTTGTTTATGCTTACCTGTATCAATCAATTAATCACTCAGTGCAACCAGTCCACGTATCTAATTATGTCTCCCTATCTATCTGTCCATCCATCCATCCATAATAGCTGTACTACCTGTCTTTTCTCGGGCTGTGCGTCCCCTTCCCCAGCATGCAAGCTTAGTCTTTGTTATATTGAAAACTGTGAATATTATCTTAGAGGACAGAGGATGGGGACTGCGCCTTTCCTAAACCTCTAAGTGCAATATACATTTTCAAAGCCTGTCCTTCTCATCCCTTTTCTAATCTTTCTCACTTCTTTTTATGTACACTATATCTGTCTATACATGCATACATATTATACTCCTTTTACTCTCACGTGGCACAACTTCTCGTTCGTTTTCTTTGTATTTCACGTAGCTCAGTGACAAGACGACAGTGCTACGGATGTACCATCGTTTTCATTGCCCTTCTCTGTAACTTGCACCATTTTCTAGTGCTGATCTATTGCAACAGCTCAGCATGCGAGATGAAGAGATGCCAATTTTAGACCAAGTTAGACAAAATAGGTATAACAGTACTACCCAGTGTGTCTCCTCTAGCATGCAACCCAAGTTCCTGTTGTACTGCAAACTGTGAATATTATCGTAGGGATCAGGGAAGGAGGCTACGCTCTCTCCCAGCCTCCAAGTGCAGTTTACATTTTCCACGCCTGTCCCTCTCAGTTTTCTCTTCTTCCTTCTTACTTGTTATTTTCCTTTTCTATGTCCCCTCTTCGTTTTCCATTTCGTCAGCTTTCTCCTCTTTCCTTTTCTTCTTCCCCCTTTCTCTCTTTTCTCCCTCTACCTCTTCTTCCTGCCTCTTTCTTTTCTCCCTCTTCCTCTTCTTCCTCCCAACCCCTTTCCTCCTTCTCACCTGTTCTTTCCTTTCTCTCTCTCCCTCTCCACTCCTCTTTTTTTCTCTTCCCGATTTCTCCTTTTCTCCCTATTCCCCTCTTCCTCTCTCCCTCATTCTTTTTGCTTAGATCCTTTCACCCTCTTCCTCTTCCTGTGTTGTTCCTTTCACCTTTTTCATCTTCATCCTTCTTGCTCTCTTGTTCACTTCCTCTCCCCTCCTCCTCCACCTCCTCCTCTCTTCCTTTCTTGCTCATCATTTCCTTCTTTCACCCTATTCCTCTTCCTGCATTGCTCCTTTCTCCCTCTTTCTCCTCTTCCTCTCTGTTTTCTCCTCCTCCTCCTCCTCTTTTCCTTCTCTCTCTCTCTCTCTCTCTCTCTCTCTCTCTCTCTCTCTCTCGCTCTCTCTCCTCCTTTTCCTTTCCCCTCTTCTCCCTCTCCCTTCGTTACAGTACCCATATTCCTTCCCTCCCGCCTGTCACTTCCCATTTGTTTCTCACCAATATTCTCTTTTCACTTCCTCCGTCCTCTCTCTCTCTCTCTCTCTCGCTCGTTTTTCATCTCTCTTTTTTCTTTTTTAGCTTCACTTTTTCCTCTCCTATTACTACTTCTTGCTTCGTGTTTTTCTCTCTCCCTCACTATTTTTTCTTTTCATTCATCTGTATTTTTACTTCTCTCCCTCTCCTCCAGTCTATTCCCTTCATCTCTGCCTGTCTGTCTGTGTGTCTGTCTGTCTGTCTGTGTCTCTGTATCTCTGTCTGCGTCTGTCTGTCTCTTCCTCCGATAGTCTCATTCTTCCCATATCTCTCCTCCCCATCCATCCATTCAAAAATTTCCACTCCTCTATCTATCTGTCTACCCATCTATCTACCAATCAATCTATCCATCCACCTACCACACACCTGTAAGCAATCTGCAGAGGGGAGGCCATTACTAGAAGGCTTTTTCTCCTAACAACAATTTAAGCTAACCTACATCCATCCATGTATCTATCTATCTATCTACCTATCTATCTGCCTGTCTGTCTATTTCCCAGACTTACTTCCTCTGATTGCCCTGGAGATAGAAGCGATAGAGGCAGGACAGAGCCGCGTAGAGCACAATGTACACCAACAGGTCTGGCCACAGCAGTTTGTACACACTGCCTCGCCACCTGTGTACAAAGGAGTGTAATTAGGGAAGGTGTACCTGGATTTTATTTTTCACTACACCTAGAATTTGATATTAGATTATTTTTCCTTGCTTTCTGAACCCAACCCTCTCCCGTCCGTGTGTGGCAAAAAGAGGTCGGGATGATGATGATGATGATGATGATGATGATGATGATGACGATGACGGTGACTGATGATAATGATTGATGATGATGATTGATGATGATAATGATTGATGATGATGATGATGATGATGATGATGATGATGGGTTGATGATGATGGGTTGATGATGATGACTGGTTGATGATTGATTGATTGATGATGATTATTAATTGACTGATGATTGATGATTGATTGATGATGATTATTAATTGACTGATGATTGATGATTGATTGATGATGATGATTGATTGATGATGACTGATTGATGATGATTGATTGATGATGATGACTGATTGATGATGATTGATTGATGATGATGACTGATTGATGATGATGATTGATTGATGATGATTGATTGATGATGATTGATTGATTGATTGATTGACTGATTGATTGATTGACTGATTGATGATGATGATGATGACGATGACGATGACGATGACGATGACGATGACGATGACGATGATGATGACGATGATGATGACGATGATGATGACGATGACGATGACGATGATGATTGATTGATTGATTGATGATGATGATGATGATGACGATGATGACGATGATGATGATGATGATGACTGACTGACTGATGATTGATGACATGATTGATGGTTGATGATGATGATGATGATGATGATAATGGTGAGTGAAGATCTACAGTATCATGGTGATGATATTGATAGTGATTGATGATGATGATGACCTGCGAAATCATTTACCTCTGACACCTTTCCTACCTGTAATTTGCATCATTTTTACCATGGATTTCTCTTTACTTGTGGCTTGTATTTATTTAACAGGGATGTGTTTTTATTTACCTGGTATTTGTTATTATTTACCTGGGATTTGTTTTGATTTACCTGGGATTTGTTTTGATTTACCTGGGATTTGTTTTGATTTACCTGGCATTTGTTTTGATTTTCCTGATTTTTTATTTACCTGGGATTTTTTTTAGTTACCTGATACTTGATTGACTTACCTGGCATTTGTTTTGATTTACCTGAGATGTTTTCGTTTAGCTGGGAATTGTTTTCATTTACATGGGATTTATTTTCATTTTCCTCTCCATCCTTCTTTCCTTCCATTCTCTTCTGTCTTTCCTTGTCCTTCTGCCTACGGGTGACTTTACACTCCCTCTTCTGTCTTTCCTTCATTCTTTCCTCTTGCTTCAGCCTGTGGGTGACTCTACACTGAGTGACAAGCCAAATGGTTTCCTGTACACCAGGAAAGCATTTACTACGCTGGGTGGTAACCATAAAACCAGATTTTGGCGCCTGGTGGTTTTAGTGGGTAATTATTGGGCTCCAATCGGATTGAGCCGGTGAAGGTTTATATCCAAGGGGTGGTAGGGGTTGATTGCTCATGTAATACCACTCAGGGATGAGTGAGGCTGGTCACTCTCATCTTAAATGTCGGGACCAACTGCCTAGCCCCGGGCTTCTACGCTCCTCATGCGGCAATGTAGAATTGGATGATGGATGGATTGATACCTGGCATTTTCTTTTATTTATCTGGGACTTGTTTTACTGACCTCTCATGACCGGGATAACTCTAGCTTTTAATTCCATCTGAGGTAGACGATTTTATTAAACTGAGTGAGTCATAGGAGCCCGCGTATTAAAAAAGAATATAATTACAGCTCATTCACTTTAACTTGGGGGGGGGAGAGAGAGAGAGAGAGAGAGAGAGAGAGAGAAATACTACGCCATAACATACTTTCCACAGCACTTCTTCCTGACTAGCATCATATTCTAGTGTTATCTCACGTTACAGCTCAGCATTCAGTGAGGAGAGATGGCAATTTTACGCCTAGTCAAAATGAACATAGTAATAATATTCACTTTATTTCCTTTTTGTCATTTATTTTACCTTGTACAAACTAATGAATTTAATAACTGAAACCACATATTTATTCTCGCCAGCGTTCACAAAAATTAGTCGTGTGAAATTTGGTGTAAAGTTAACAGTGAAATTAGAGATAAAAATAACGCAACAAAATATCAGGTATCAGTAAAGGGGAAGGGTGTACACTGGCGAGTAAATTGTTTGTTGTTGAATCTGGTGGTGTTTGTTATTGCTGAAGTTATCAAGTGACATAATAATAATAATAATAATAATAATAATAATAATAATAATAATGAAATAATATTAACAACAATACTCCTCCTCTTCCTCCTCCTCCTCCTCCTCTTACTACTAATCATCATCATCATCATCATCATCAATCATCAATCAATCTTCAATCTATCATCAATCAATCATCAATCATCATCATCATCATCATCATCATGGCCTGTTTCTCGCATCAGGATTCGATGAGATAAGATCCAGGAACAAGGAGAAAGTGCCAAAGTGGGAGAACTATCAAAGCAGTTCCAGTAAAAGTCTCCCCACAAAAAAAAATCTTCGACCAGTCCTGCTTTACGTGTTTTGTAAATGACGTGTGTAACCTTAACCCGTCGAATTAGATGACCTGCGCTCTATATATGGACACCTTTGATGAAAGTGTGTGTGTGTGTGTGTGTGTGTGTGTGTGTGTGTGTGTGTGTGTGTGTAGAAACTTCATGTGTTGTCTTAAGCGATTTCGAATGAGCAGTGTAGAAGGCAATAATTAAACAGAAGAATTAATATTGTACTGATGTGTTTCGAGAGCATTGTTATCACCCGAGTGCAAGACGTCCTTTCTTTACCACTGTAATCGCCTTTGTCTAAGTCATAATTAAATAGCATAAAAAATATCGTAGTGAGAAGCTGACATTCCCATCGTATACTGCGGTAACACACACTAACGCAAAATAAATAAATAAATAAATACATGATGACCTAAAATGGGCAAGAGTTGCATTTTACCTTTATACGAAAACAAGATTAAAAAAAAAGAAAAGAAAAGCGCAAAGCAGCTAATCCATCATCATTTTTTTTCATCATTTCCCTCCCGCTCCCCTGTCATCATTTCAAAGTTCAGAGCAGCCATGTTTGATCGGCTGTTCAATATTGGCGGCATTTCAAGCCATGCAGAAAATCAGACACCAGCACTGGACACGGTGCCACAAAATTAGCATGTGAATTTTTAATATGGAAATGCTGGGTATTCTGTGACTCGCTGTATATCCGGGGGTAAAACGTCAACGGCACTTCTCTGTTATGGCGAACGACTACGCTTAATGCCAAGCCAGATTTTACTCTAACTCGGGAAACCATATATTACGCTGGGTGGTAGCCATGTAACCAAATGATGCCTGGTGGTCTAGTGGGTTAGGGAGCTTCAACCGGATGGACTCGCAAGGGTTTACATCCGAGGACTGGCTGGGGTATATTGCTCACAAATGTTACTCAGTGGCGAGTGAGGCTGGTCACCCTCGCATTAGAAGTCCGGACTGTGTAGCCTAACCCCGGGCCCCTAAGCTCCTAATGAGGCAGAAAAGGATTGATGATGGATGGATGGATGTGGAGGAAGGGAAATATGGAAGGCAGGACACAAGCTGGCATATGAAAAGCCGATGAAATTTTGCTGATGAATATAATTAACTCTTTAAATCCGATGACGGGAGGACATTTTTCGTTTATTTCTTCCTCTCTTCAGACGATTTTTTCCAGCTCATTACAGTTTCTTTTCTATCCACTCAACAACCGCATAAAGTCGTTCAAAAATCGTCAGAAGATAGCTCGAGTGAAAATATACGTCACCGGCCTGAAGTGGTCAACGCTTTAGTTGCCTTTTACATATTCTGCAATTCATTCTGGCTTATGTTTGATTAATTTATTAATGTTAGAGACACTGCCACTATGAAAAGCCTGAAACTATCTGGAACATTTTACTGAGGGTTAAGATGTTTCTACTTTATTTTGGTTTATGTCAGGCAGTTCTATGCCATGCAGAGGCACCTGCTCCAGTGAAATGGTTGAAACTACGAGAAAGAACGTGTTGACTGAGGATTATGAGCCGTTTATTCTACCTAATGCCAAAAAATTTTATTCATCTCAGAAGCTCATCACAATTAAGAGTTAAAAAATTCTGTACAATTTTCAGTGCAACGAGGCCTAGTTTCAGACAGCTTTACTTAGATTAGTTTTCTGAGATACACAAAACCATTTGGCTTGTCACACAGTGCATTTCACCTGAAGGTAACTCTATATCCAATGAGCGGATGGTGAGCTCCCCCACCCAGCTGAAAAAAGAAAAGAAAAAAGAAAAAACGTTAATTCTGGTGATATACTGTTAAGTTACATTCTCACCTGAAAAGCAACCTGACAAAGACGCAGCAGCGAGTGTTGCCGATGGCCTTCGTGTACTCCACCGGCATGGCTCACGGGCAAGGCAGGGCAGGGCTGGACACGTCACGTTAGAGGAGAGTAGAAAAGAGAAGTGCAGAACTGAGCAAGGCAGAGCAGGTCACGGCGCTGCACGGGTCAAGAAGCCAAGGTCAGTACACCAGGTCATACACACGGTCAGATAACTGGAGTACGGGGGAGCATATTTGCTTTATTTTAAAAATTAGGATATGGAATATTATTATTTTTTATGGCTGAGGATAGGTTTAAAAAAAATCTTTGCACATAAAACTACATGACTATATGAAGGGTGGGTTCTGCTATGCATTCAGTATCTAACCCATACAACAGATACCACAATCACATCATGCCCCCCAAAATACGGTCTCTGATAAAAATAACTCAGAGCTGGGGCCACGGTCTGTTTTGCTTTGCATTCCCCTCCCTCACCATCATCTCTAGAACTCTGCCAGGTAAAAAAAACACAATTTTTTTTAGTCTCGCCAAAATATGTTTCTGGAGCTGCAACTGTTGGAAGACAAAGGGTCCATTTTCTTTCCTACTTTCATATACCATTAAACATCATCTTAAGTCTCACACTCGGCCTCACTTTCAGGCTTTGCTTTCAGGGTTATCTCCTCTCAATTTTATCATCATCCCTGTGCTGACACACTTTCCCATCCTCACTTCTTTTCCATCTTCATTTTTACCGTCTTATTCACTCCCACTTTCTCAGTTATAGTCACATATCTCTCCACTCCCATCTTTCTCATCAACCCATGACCTCTTCATCCCATACATCATCACCTTTTCAGTCACTCTCTCCCTCACCTTAATCAACCACAGCCACATCTACCCGTCTCCCACAAAACACTGAACCTTCCCCACACACTCGGAGATCGAAACAACGCCCAGTGAAACACGAATCCCAGAAAGTTTTGAAGCCTCACTCAGTTACCGACGAAGCAAAAGGAGAACTCGATAATGGGTACATTTTAAACATCTTTTCTCTGATGAGGATTCACTTCGATAATATGTTCGTCTAAGGCTCGTATTCTAGGCGGCCCTGGTGGCTTCGTAACACCTCTTCCTAAGCGATTTCTTTGGACATTACACCTTAACAAGTTCCCTGTATGGTATTTACATTGCCTTATCATCTACACAGTTTGCATCAGCAACATCAAAAATAATATGAAGTTGAAAAATGCACAAAAATAGACGAGAAAAAATACTATGAATGGTAAAAAAAGAAAAAAATAATAATACGACCATACCCGTATTCATAAAAGTTCTTAACCAATTCTCACAATAAGCAAGTCCCAATAAAAGTGAGTTTTTATAAGAAATCGTTTTGCTGGGTGGTATTTTTCACTTCAATACTCACTTTAGTATGGCTATGAGTTGCATGGCAGCGTAAGACTGAAGATATACGTATAATGAAACAGTTTCCTCTTACAAATTAAGTTTAAGAAAGTTCATGAATGTGGCTGGGGATGATTTTGTTCAGGTGCGAGAAAGCTTGACAGTAACTTTTCGCCTCCGTGAACACCGGACGATTTTGTTCAGCATGGAGAAAAGCCTCAGAAGTCAGCTGATTAAACACACACAGACACTGAGGATGATTTTTTAAAAAACAGTCGAGCAGAGGAAGGAAAATCAAATTGATTATCCAAAAAATTCCATACACCAGATTACGTGTGTCCTCCATTGATCTGTGAGTTTATCTTCGTAACAATTACATTTATGGTTACGAGCCAGTGTTTAGCACCAGATTCTAAGCTAACACAAGGACTCGATATACTTGATACCAATGAACTGCTCTTCGAAAATCCTGGGGGAAAAAAAAAATGATGTAGTCCGGTAGGGAAGTGACGTGTAAGAAGAATGCTGTGGTGTAATAATGAAAAATAAAGTGCTAAGGAAGAGGTGTTATGAGTCCCTTTTACCAATGGAAAAAAAATAGTGCAGGTGGTAGGTAGCAAAACGAATCGCAAAAAGAAAGGAGTTAAGTACGAAGTGTCCTTTAGCACTGTGGAAAAGAAATAATGTTGTTTGGTACGTGAGTGACGTGGACGAGGTGCTGTGGCGTGTGTAATTAAATAGCGAGAACACAGCTGCTACCTGTAATTATCACCTCATCACATTACTGTCCCCATAATTACTCCCTAATGAGCTCCAACGCATTAGCCGACTTCGACACACGTTACTAGGAGGCGATGATCGGGTGTGAGGCAGGTACAGAATGAGGCAGGTGGGGCGTGAGAAGTGGGCTGGGAGATAGGTGGGGTGTGAGGCAGGCGGGATGTGAAGAATGTGGGATGTGACACAGATGGGATGTGAAACATGTGGGGTGTGAGGCAGATGGGGTGTAAGGCAGGTGGAGTGTGAGGCAGGTGAGATGTGAGACAGGTGGAGTGTGAGTCAGGTGGGGTAGTCAAGATTCGCTGAGCATATTTACTAATCAAAGCGTGCAATTGTGTGTGCTAAGGCGGCGTGGTCACAGATGGAAAATAGATAATAAGTCGGTGGTAAAAAAGGGTATTACTGAGAGTAGGAGGAGGTACAGAAGACCAAGAATAAAATGGTTTTATACAGTGACTGAATTGTGAAATAGCGAAGCATGAAAATTGAGTAACCAAAAGAAATGGCGAAGCGTACAAATGTGTGGCTGGATTATAATATATCAAGACGCAGATAAGTTTTTGGTAACAGATGGAAAAATATCTATGCCATAGTTATTATAAAGTACTTTTATGTGATATGTTTGGCCTGTGACATGGAGTAGAAAATTTCCAAGGCCTGAATGATGAGCGACTAAATTCGTAGCCCATTTTCCTGGGCCCGCTATCTATGGAGAGCTGTACAGTACAGTGTTTTTCAGCTGACATTTCTGGATCGTTCCTTTCCCATAACGTACTGAGAAAATTACTTGGGCTGATAATGATGGATCCTTCACTATCTTGTTAACATTTGTATTTTATTCCTCATACCGTCAGACGATTTTATTCAGCTGAGAGACTTTGAACTGGAAAGATTAAACGTAACATTAATTAATCTCCTCAATACCAGAGGTCTCCCCTAATCTGAATAAAATCGTCTAAATATAAAAAAGAAATAAGCTGAAAAAAGGCATAATCTTCGTGGTGATGCTAAGCGCTCTCTGTAGTTTTCCTGCTGCAATACGAGCGAGTCTGCAACAAGTTTATAACGTGCCTGTCCAATACATTATCCACAGTAACGAACGGCTCTTGTAAGCGCTGGGATCCGCTTTGGCAGGTGTGTGTGTGTGTGTGTGTGTGTGTGTGTGTGTGTGTGTGTGTGTGAGGATATCAGACTTCTTGCTGATGCAGATGCAGATGTAGACATCAGACTTTTACATACAACGGATGCGGATGCGGATGCCAGACTATACTACATCCTCGCCGATGCGGATGCGGATGTATAATCGTAATTTTTAGTTTGTGATTCATGCAAAAATTTTACATACCCTGTGACGGGTTTTCGCCACACATTTTTAAGTACAGAGATGCAACATACAGCCTAGTGTACAAAACATTACTAAGTTGTGTGTTACCACGATGCGGGACGAGGGCGCAACTCTTCGTGCATCCCACCAACCACTTTCCCCAACCATCACCCTATGGAAAGTGGTGAACATAAAGTATTAATCTATTCACAAACAGTTGCTCTGCATTTACTCTGTAATCAGTAGTTGAATTTCAGAAGGGGCAAGTTATTCTTCAAAAATAAAAGTTTCTCTGCCTTCTCCTCCGACAAGTCGCTTACGTTTCTCATCGTAGATCAAGCCAGCACCACTGAATAATTGCTCGCAAGGGATGCTGCTTGGGGTACAGCAAAGATATATGCGAGCAACTTCCACCAAATCAGGATAAACTCGCTTCTTCTCTTTCCACCATTTCAAACTATCCTCACTTGTTCCCTATATTCTCTTTTCCTCGTGATACTTTTTCATATCTTTCAAACAATATATCTCCAGCAGTGTCTTCCTCTTCATCGTCACTCCTGGTGCCAAAAGTACGGTTCATTGCATCAGACAAGGATGCACTAGTGCACGGCGTTCATCTTTTTGTTTTGTTGTTGTTGATTTTTTTATTTTCATCTGCCTTGTTGTTCGGCTCCTCACATAGGAAAACGACTGATGATTGAATCTGATCAGTGATGTGGGCATAAAAAAATTACTTTTGTATCTTGGAGTTCGATATGTTGCGACTCTGTACAAATCCTTGCTTTCAAGTCCTGCATATCTTTTTTCAACCTCAGCCCACATTGTTTGCTTCAAGACGTTTATTACTTGCGTGGCTCTCTCTTGATCCGCCTCTGTATTGGCTTCAAAACCTGAAATCAAGGTACCGTACCAATTTCTTCATTAACTTCAGATGTGCCTGACTGAAGGAAAGCTTTGCGGGAAACCACAAGTGGTATCACATCACCGAAAGTAGAGGTTGGATCACTCAATTGTTTTGTGAATGTTTTATAAGATCATAGAGCCTTTACACATTTAGAGATAATTAACCAGTCTTTGTTGTTCAGGTGAGCTATTTTGGAATTGGTGGCAGCATACAAACATTAGTCCTTTAATTCTTGAGTTCTTTTTCTGCATATGCAAAGTGCTGTTCCACCTTGTGGATGCGTCATACACAACACTAAGCTTCGGTTCTTGCAGTCTGTACCGAATATTTCTCAGTTCATCTTGAGCCATAGTTGAGTAATGAAAATTGGTAGCAATACTGCGATATTTGACAATGACATCATCAGTCCCTTCTGTGATGCTATTCCATTTCTAACAATTAATTATAGTTTATGTATGGCATAGTCCATAATTATTCACACCTGACAGAAAAACAGATCTTTTCATATTTGTACCAGAATCACGCAAAACGCTGTGAACACTCGCTTCCAGTGTCCCACTTATGTAGCAAATCATCAAAAATTCTGGAAATATATTCTCCTGTGTATCTTTCTTGTAATGGCTCAGCAGCTAACACAGAGTTTATTCTTTCAGTCCTTACTGATTGCATGTGCAGTTAGACCCATCAATGAAACACCTGCTGAGGTGTCTGACCATATATCTGTAGTGAATGCAATTTTGCTCTCCCGTTTTACTCTATTAATTTCTTTATTTCACGAAACACTAAATCATACATTTCATTGCTAATCAGTGATGAATAACAGTTGCACTGCTTCACCCCGTATTGTGGTGCAGTTTCTGACATCAGTCTCATAAATCCTAATCTTCAACATGACTGAGTGGTAAATCATCTATTACTAACATCCCTGTTATGCACTTATCCAATTTCTTTGATTTAGGGTTTGCACTCTGAAAACACTCTTTAGTATTTCTTTGCCTGATGTCTGAATTTAGCTTTTGCAAGGGGGTCTTTCTGCCTCTTCTGATTTTTTTTTTTTTTTGTTTCTCGCGCTAGTATCTCTTTAAATTATTCCTTCTGCATTGATTTCAAATGATTCCTCAAAGATGTGGTTCCAAGTTTGTTTTGTGAGTACATCTTTTGACACGCAAGCTACTGCTCACATTCATATAAGTGTTCCACAAAGAACTTCCACGCAAAACTGTTTTTGATGCCATACTGGACGTAAAACTACAATTTCTGTAAAACTGCCTAAATTTAAGCCGCCTCAGACAAAATGCGGGACTGTTCCTGCCTGCTCACTGAATACTATAACTAAATTCTGCACTGGTAACAGTACTTTCAGCTGGCCACGACAACAAAACGTTATCACGATGTGATAGCAATCATTGCCAGTTTCCATCCTTAAAATTATTTCGCTCACCTACAGTGAGGATATTAGTTAATTTTTCGTTTATGTTTATCAGCTTTGATTATAGTACTTACGGACGCACGATTGTTGTACAACTCGTAGATAAGTACAATAAATCCGCTGCCGTGTAAATGACAATACCGTTGTGATAAGCAGTTACCCGCGTGAGCCTGTCTCTTTCTCCCTCCGGGCCATAGTTCCATAGTTACCAGGTGGATAGTTGTCACTCGTAGGAGGGCCAGTGTAGACGGTAGACTGCCGAATATTTCCTTTTTTAGGCATCACAATCACGTGAGTAAGGCTAGGGACTGTTAATAATTACCGAAACATCAAAGTGGAGGAACAGGTGATGACTGGTGATGTGGGTTAGCCACACACACACACACACACACACACACACACACACACACAGAAAAGCAGCCAGTCCCACCACATCCCATCATTTTACGCTGATCTCGTCAAACTTAGAATAAGTACTGTCTATTGTTTTATACTGTGGTTTTTCAACATCAAATACCACATTTACAAAACGGCAAAGTACTGCACAACCAAAGAAAATAAAGCAGGCTTACTCCCAGTACACCCGAGTTGTCATGTGGGCGGTTACCATGCACACTTGGCCTAGTTTAACATTTACTGGCCTAGTTTAACAGGATATTTTTGGAATGTTTCGGTGTAAGGGATATTTTTATGCTTTAATAACCACAAAATTATACTGCTGCAATTCAGTCAATGCCATACTACTGAAAATACCAAGACAATAAGGCTAGATTCTGAACAGTCTAACACAAAGAGATCAGGCTACTGTGGGCTATTATGGCAACACTGGCGGATATGTGCTTAGGGTGCGGCGATTCGAAAGTGCTTCCGTATACAAGCAGAGCATAAATGAATGATTGGTCAGTTTCCAGACTTTGATTTTTCGTAATATCTGCAACATCCTTTTTCCGTAGGTGTGGATGCGGATGCGAATGGGAATGTTGACTGTAATTAAAACGCTGATGTGGATGCTGATGCGAATTTTGGTTTTATTGTGACAGGAGGATGTGGATGGGGAGGCAGATTTTCATTTTGATGAGGATGCTTCGCGGATGCGGATGTGGATATCCGAAGCATCTCGTGTGTGTGTGTGTGTGTGTGTGTGTGTGTGTGTGTGTGTGCACCATTGGATTGGATTTTTGTTGTCAGAATTTTCCCTTATAATACGACACACAACCATCCATTATACATCCAGGTTCCCAATTGTACTGCTGGGTGAACTTGGATGAGGGGGTAACTAACTTTGTCCAACTGTCTGACCTGTCCAAGAATCGAACTTGAGGTTTTCCAGTTACCAGCTGGATATGCTACCACTGCACTAGCGGCTGGAGAGAGAGAGAGAGAGAGAGAGAGAGAGAGAGAGAGAGAGAGAGAGAGAGAGAGACTAGCTAAATTATTATTATTATTATTATTAATCTACTACCACTACTACTACAACAACAACTATTATTATTGCTGCTCCTACTACCACTACGACCACCACCATCACCACCATTACTACCACTACTATCATACGAACTCTCAAGGCCAATCACGTTTCGCCAGCTATAAATATCCTTCGTACAAACCTATGAATATCGTTGCATCTCATATTACAAGCCTGGGCCGACAAAGCAAACAAGGTACACGATTTTACTCCCGATTAATCAGAGACGCGTTGGCTGTGCACGGAAAGATTAATGACCAACAGGAAATCCGTGAGTGAGCAGTAAAGTGAGCAGGAAGTCCGCGAGTGAGCTGTAAAGTGAGCAGGAAACACTTTAGCTGCCGTGAGAGAGCTTGATTAATTATGTTGTTCTAGATGATAATTTAAGTCCTGGATAATAATTATGTTTTGATTAACCCCGATGGTTATATTTAGCCGAGAGAGATAACTTACGTAATCATTTATTCATCAGTTCATATATCCATTCATCAATCCGTCTGTCTATCCATCCACCCATTCATCCAACCATCTTTTCATCCATCTGTCCATCCATCCACTCATCTATCTTGTATTGCCTTACCAGGAACTTAGGGGCCCTAGGCTAGGCTATTTGATCCATACATACCTGTGCTTGGCGCTGAGTGGCGCCATGTGTGCAATAAACCACAACCATCGTGGATTTGAACCCTTACTGGCCACATACAGTAGGAGAGAATTAATGAAGGAGACACGTAATCCCTCTGAGCCTTATAGAACACGCTCCAAGGAAGAGGTGTCAGAAAGCCTCCTAAGCCCACAAGGAAGCGTTCTTTAACCCACGAGAAAGCGTTCCTAAGCCCAAGAGAACATGTTCTTAAAACCACAATAAAACGTTCCATGGGAGAGGTGTCAGAAAGCCTGCTAAGTCCGCGAGAAAACGTTCCTAAGGCAAAGAGAAAACGTTCCTAGGAAGAGGTGTCAGAAAGGTTCCCGAGTCCACCAGAAAACTTTGGCAAATCCACGTGTTTATATTTGTGTTTTGGTCGCCAGAGGCGCGGTGGGAAATTGGACTCGAAATTGACGTGTTTGTTATTTTTCGTGGCTCATTAGCATAAGTAAATAGAAAGACAATGGGGGTGTTAATGATGGGGGGTTGTGTATGGGGGTGGGAGTGAGAGAGAGAGAGAGAGAGAGAGAGAGAGAGAGAGAGAGAGAGAGAGAGAGAGAGAGTGCAGATAAGATATGGCAAAGATTAGCCACGGAAGCATATATATATATATATATATATATATATATATATATATATATATATATATATATATATATATATACACCATACATACACAAAACCCTCCACAGTCCTGTTTTCTTTGTCGTACGATTTTTCAAGGTCAACGGTAAATACCTTATAGTCCTTCTCACAAGCCTTCTTCACTATCTGTCTCATTGCAGATACTTCATCCACACACCCCCTACCTCTCCTAAAACCACCGTGTTCATTATTCACTTGGCATACTGGTATATCCCTTATTTTCTCTGTAATAATTCTTCCATGTATGTACCTTTCCTACAACATTCAAAGAGACTTATGCCACGATAATTTTTACACTGACTTCGCTCGCCTTTATTCTTGTACAGGGATACAGTCACAGCATTCTTCTATTTTGCTGGTACAGTTTCACACATCAATGCCTTCTTAATATTTTAAAAAATCACTTCATTCCACTCTCTCCAGTAAACTTACTCATCTCTGCATACAAATCATCAACCCCCACTGCTTCCCCATTCTTCAGGTCCATCACAGCATTCTTCACTTCAGCCAATGTTACGTTTCCTGGCACTGCATTCCTTCTCTGCATACTTCCAATAAACCAGTCATGTTACAGCCACTCTGCTTGCCCCATTCCCATTCATTAGCCTTTTAGAATATTCTTTCCATCTGCTCCGTACATTACTTCCACTGGTTAGTATTTTTTCACTTTCATCCCTCACACTTTCACACTTCTCGCCACTTTGACTTCTAAATTTTCGCCCTTCATTCCACAGCAATTTCTTATTTTCAGAGTAATTTGCATTCACTTTTCTTCTAAGATTATCATTTACCTCCTTCTTTTTCCTTTTTACTAGTCTCTTCACATGCTTTCTCTCTCAGTGTACTCTCTCCTTTCAGGTCCCTTTCCTGCATCCACTAGCCATTTGTTCCTCATTTCCTCCACTGCCTTTTCAGTCTCTTCATCCCACCACGTTGTAGAACCAAAGAAACAACGTACTTCCCAGTCCCGTCTGAAGAAAACTAACAATCGACGAAATACAATGAAAATCCTGCATCTACTAGTGTGCGTTTCAGATGGTTCGATTATTCCGTTATATATTCGTCAAAGTCTGGGACGATACTTGTCTGTCTGTACCTTTCTTCTTATTTGCCAACCTCTCTATGCCACACACCACTGCCAGAACGACTCCCAACTTCCGTCAGTCTGCACTTTTCCTCCTTCCTCATTGACATATTCGTCCTCCTTTACCTACTTTACCTCGCTTTATTTACTTTACAGCACTTTCCTTTTTCCTTCCTTGTCAGAACATTTATATTTAGATTTAATTTCTTTTTTCTGTCTCTACTTTTGCATAACCCAATTTGTTCATTTTCTCACTTTTACCTATTATTTATGACTCTTTTATGTCCTGTCCTCGCTTACTTCACCCACTTAACATAATTTAGGTATCTACATTCTTGTCTTCACTAAAACACTCAGCTTTTTCTTATCTTTATTCCATGTTTGTATTTTCTTTGTCATTTTCATCTATTATGTTTTCTACTTTGTGTCCCACTCCATCCACTCTCCATTTCAGTAAACCTATTTCTTTCTCTCCCTTCACCAAAGTGTTTTTCTCCTATCCTCCTGCATTTTCTCTCCTTCCTTAATCATACACCCTTCTTTAATGTACCTCACTTGTTTACGATTTTCATTATCCACGTCATCCACTGTCTCTCCTCACTTCATTTACGATATTTCATCTAATCTAGCCTTGCATTTTCTCAGCTTTTATTTCCTCTGTTTTATCCGTTTCTGTCCTGCTTCACTTACTCTTTACCTAATCTAGTCATCTCTATTCCTCCCATCACCAAAACATCCCCTCCTCCTTTTTTTCAACCCTCCTGCACTTTTCCTGCCTCACACTCACACATCCGTCTCCATCTATCTTGCCTCGCACGCTCACTCACTCTCTCTTTTATTTCCTTTAATTGCCACCTGAAGCGTCCCGGAGTTGGCAAAATTTGGGGGTTAGATCAATTTACTGCAGTTCGTTGCATTTTGTTGAGTTTCCCGTGTAAGTTTTCTATGTTGACTTTGGTTTTGTTAGAATAGCGTTTTCTTTTGCTTGATAATGAGAGTGCCATGCTAATAAATGACTACTCGCGGCGTGTGGATGAAACATTGTCAGCTTCACGTTGTCTTACGTATACTGTAGATAATGGGTGATTCTTCGGACACTAGTTGGGATTCTTCTCACCATAAAGGAATAAGCTATCGTCAGAAGAAATTGCATAAAGAAGCCAAAAATAAATGAATAACTAATTTTTGACACATACGCTCTCAGAGAATAGAAATGAGAGCTAGGAGAATGACCCAGCTTTGGAGACGGTTTCCCCTACGTTGTGGATAACCCTGGCTGATGCAGACGACCAAGCAGTCTGCCGTTGCTATAAATCACTACCTGCGAACAGGTATGCGCGATTTTGGGTAGGATCTCCTCTACCCCAGTCTCAATGCACAGACGAAGACATAAGAAAGAGTCACTGGTTTAGTTCGGGCACACAAGAACTGGGTCATTTCTGGCTGACGAGTTGCAGTTGCGAGAATGGGAAATGTTATCGGGAATGGGCATGTGAGGGTAGGGTACTGCCACTTTCCCGCCCACCCCATTGTTACTCATTAGCCAAATATGATCCGGTTCTTGTGCGTCCAGACTAAGGCAGTGTCTCTGTTTCTTACGTCCGCACCTGTGCCTAGAAATGAAATGGGCCTGCACATAAATTGACGGTTGTATATTGTAGTTTGGGGTTGTCTGGGTGATTTCCTTCTAAGTCTCAGAGTATGCGTTTGTGATTGTCCCCTGCCCATAAAACACTGCCCGGCATGATAAACCCTGACACTTACCCTAACTGTATTTCACCTTCTCATCAGCTAATTCTTCCCCTGTCCCCAAGTCCTACAACATTTTTTATGCTTCCTTTTTCAGTCTTAGTCAACTGTGAACGAGGTAGGCCTATATATGTAAGTTATTTGTACATTCTTAAAGGTTATTTGACTATTAAGTACCGCCTGAACACTCATCCCTTTTATGTACCTCGTCAGAACTGTAAAGGTTTATCTAATCAGAGGGAGTAGGAAAGTACAGTAGTCTGATTACTGATCACTACAGGGTTTACTTGGAGCAGGTAAACTCATAGCCAGGCACCATGTGGATAACAGAACCACAGAATGTAGTAACATTGGATCAGTTGCTCATGACGGTATGGTATCGGAAGACATTCGTCAAGCTGCCTTGTGAGAGAGGAATATATAACCAAGGTAAAGTATTGATCACATGAAGGTTGTGAAACGTGGTAGTGATAATGACATTGGTGCTGTGATGGAAACTACCACATAGACAATTATCACAGGGCTTGTGTTGCGGTGACAAAAGTGCCAAGTGGGTGGACTTGTTTAATTTACAGGCTTCAATGTTCCCTTGTAATATTTCACATTCTATTTCTAAGTACTGTCAGTAAGAGTAAAATATAGGTAATGTATCACAGGGCAACTATTAACCCTGAAGACAAGCTCGAGCCCTGGTGACGTCACGGTCATCTCCCGCTTCCCGTCTCTTTCTGTCCATAGGTGAGAGTTTGTTTACATCATGACGTCAGCAGTGAACGTTGCCATACCCAGTGCTGTAGTTGTATGAAGAAATGTTGTTGGAGAGAGAAAGAGAGAGAGAGGTATCATTATTAGTCCCACTCTTGAAACTTTTAGAGGGAGAGCAGTAACACATTTTCGTGCTCAAGAAAGGTCTATGTTGATATTCTTCGTCTCATGTGTCAAAATCCACCATAATACCAAAGACCAAATACACATTTTTTTTCTTCTTTATCAGTGGAGCTGGGAAGTCGCATTCTAAGTGGGTTTGAATATATAGTAACACCTTTTCCTTAATCACGTATTCTGCAACCCTAAGTCTCCTTTCTTGTATATTGCAGATGCAGTTAGATTAAAAAAACAACAACAACACCGCACCCACATCAACAAGGACATCCATAATCCCTACAATATCGCCCTTGCAACCTCTCCTCTGTTCCCATATAATTTACTTAGTCTCCCCTTCCTTCCTCACATTCTCTCTCTAGTCTCCCCTCCTCTTTCCCCTCGCTTCACTTCCCTCTCCCTCTAATTACCCCCTTCCCCTCCTCTCTTACTCCTTCCATCTCCCTCAGTTCCCTTCTCTTCACTGCCTCCCCCCCTCCTGTCTGTCCCTCCCTTCGTCCTCCCACCTCACCCTTTCCCTCTGCATCGTTATCCCTCTCTTGCGCCCTCCTTCCTCTCTCCCTCCAGTAGCTCTCTCTCTCGCTCTCTCCTCCTCCTCCTCCTCCTCTCCTTCCACTTCCCTTCCCCATCCAGCCTGCCCTCTCACGGTACATTCAGCCTTCTTCCATATTTTGCTTTCCCTCTCTTTCCTCTCACTTCGCCCTCTTCACCCCACTCTCCGTTCCCTCCCCTCTCCCTCCGATTACACTCTTCCATACCTCGTCTGGGGGGAGACTGATGGAGGCGTGGGGAGGGAAGAGGAGAAGAGGAAGGAGTGAGAAGAGAGGACGGGAGGAAAGAGAGAGGCTTGGGAGAGCCGAAGGGAGGAGGGAGAGAGGCTGCGGAGAGGGGAAAGAAGGTGGGAGATGGGGTGGGGAAAGAAGAAAGGAGGAGGAAGGGAAACTGGGGAGAGAAGCGGGGAAGTGGGGGAAAGAGTGGTGAGGGAAGAAAGGAGGGAGGAGAGACGGGAAAAGAGGAAGTGAGGGAAGAAGAGTGGGAGGAATGAGGAGAGAAGGAAGGAGGGAAAGATAAGAGGAGAAGGGAGAGGGGAAGAGAGGGGAGAGAAGAGGGGAGGATGAGAGAAGACAAGAGAGGGAAAGGTGGGGAGAGAGGAAGGGGAGGAAGTTGCGAAAAGAAGAGGAAGGGGAAAGAAGTGAAGAAGAAAAAGACTGAGGATAGGGTTGGGGGGAAAAACAGGCAGAAGAGAAAGATGGAAAGGGAAAAATTCTTGAGATGAGGCAAGGGGTGAGAAGAGGAGGGGAGGGAAGATCAGGAGGAGGGAAGAACTGGGGGGAGGGAAGGGTGGGGAGGAGAGGGGGTGGGGAGTTAAAAAAGGGGATATCCAAGCCTCTCTCCCCCTTCCCTCCCCACCTTCCACCTCAAGTACCTCATTTGTAGCGTTCGCCTTCATCAGTAAGTGTGTGTGTGTGTGTGTGTGTGTGTGTGTGTGTGTGTGTGTGTGTGTGTGTGTGTGTGTGTGTGTGTGTGTGTGTGTGTGTGTGTGTGTGTGTGTGCGTAAGTTATTAATTAAGAACTCTCTCCATCATCGTGTAAGTATTAATTAAGAACTCTCTCCATCACCGTGTACGTAATGTGAGACTGACAGAGTGGGGAGGGTAAACTTGTGTCTCCCCCTCTTGTCTCCTCGATCTCTCCCCTCTCTCACCCTCCCCTCTCTCCCTCTCTACCCTCTTTTGTCCCCTCCCTCTCCCTCCCCTTCCGTCCTCTCCCTCTCTCCCCTCTCTTGTCCCCTTTCCTCTCTCCCCTTTCTCACTCTCTCTTTTCCTCCTTCTCTCCTTTCACCTTCTCTTCTCCCCCACTCTCCCATTTCTCTCCCTTTATTGTCGCCACTCTCTCTCTCTCTTCTCACCTTAAATGAGTGGTCGTAGAAGAACTCACGGGGAGAAATATAAGTGGGGGGAGTGGGGTTGGAGATAAAGACTCGGAGAGGGAAATAGGAAAGGAAGAGGGAGGCAGAAATGAGTCGGGGGAGTGAAGGAAATAGAGAGGAAGGACAGGAAGTGAGAGGGAGGCGAGGGTTGGGGAGTGGGAGGTGAGGAAATGGAGAGGGAGGTAAAGAAAGAGATGGGGACGACTGGAAGTGAACTCTGGGATTGAGGTGAGGGAGGTATGCGGAACACAGGAATATAAAGGAAAGGCAACAGCAACAGATTTACTGGTCCTTTCCAGATCGTTTGTCGTAAATTATGCCTAACGTAACTCCTCTGTGGGTCAAAGACAAGGATAGGAAAGGGAGAAAGAGGACGGGAAAGGGGGAACTGAGGCAGGAATCGAGAGAGGGAGGAAAGGAAAGGGAGAGGCACGCAGGGGACGGGGAGGGAACACATCAGGAGTCTTGCCTTCCGTATTTCTCATTCCTACCTAACCAACAGTGTGCAATTTTCCTCCCCACACTCTCCTGCTTTGTCGTTCATGTTACCGTGGCATAAAAATAGCTCGTGTGATGTTTTCCACTGCCACAACCGAGAGAGAAGTGATGGCGAACTTTTGCTCATGGCTGTGTTCGTCGTTTTAACAATTTGGCAACACAGCCGTAGCAGTTACTCTTTGAATTCAAGTGGCCTTATTATACAAAATCCCCATCCCCCCCTTCTCTCTCTCTCTCTCTCTCTCTCTCTCTCACCCAAAATACGGAACAATCGAACTATTTTTTCCAAGCAAGTCTCGA
>NC_137000.1:5181630-5301630 GCF_032717465.1 Coenobita brevimanus | reverse complement strand
TGATATCTAAACCCTTTCAGCTCAGTTGACGGCCAAGTGTAGTCATCCTGGAGGGCTGATTTAACTATAGCTTATTCATTTTAACTTGGCCCAGATTTTCGTCCTTTTCCAGTTTATTTCAGGGAGCTCAGTGGCAGAAAAAGACATTACTACGGCTTTATATACTTTCCACGGCACCTCTTCGTGACTAGAACCATATTCTAGTGTTATTCTTTTGCTACAACCCAGCATTCTAGGTGGAGGTGATAATTTTTAGGCCAAGGTAAAGTGAGCAGAGTATGGTAACCAAGAAAAATTATCCCTGTCTTATAGCTAACGCTTATCATAATACTGCATGACAGTATTGTGATACCAACTCTAACGTATGGAAGTGAAGCTTGGACCTTTTTGCAGGGACGCAAGTCAAGCGTGAGAGCAGTGGAAATGAGTTATTTGAGAGGAGCATGTGGAGTCACATGGAGAGACAGACTGACAAACGAGGAAGTGAAGGAGCGTTGTGGTGTGGATGTGGATGTGATAGGAAGCCTTTGGAGACACTGAGATGGTTTGGCCATGTGAAGAGGTTGGAGAACAAGAGACTGACGAGAAGAGTGTATGTGAGCGAGGTGGAGGGGGGAAGAGGGAGGGGGAGGCCAAGGATGAGATGAAGGGATGGAGTGGAGAGGCATATGAGAGAGGGGGGTGAGAGCTGGGAGCAGGGGAGTGAAATGGTGGGGGATGGCGACATGGAGGCGATTTGTTTGTGGTCACCCCTTACGGGATTAAGGCGCCTGGCAATAGACAGATAGTTAGAACGACTTAGAAACTGAGTTGTCGACCTGTACCATCTGATGAAAACGAACAGACTATAGGAGAGTGGATTAGAGTGAGGTGGTTGGGAGAAGAAGGAGGAGGCCGAGGACAAAGTGGGTAGATCAGGTGTAAAAGGAGGTACAGGAAGGTGGTGTGTCATGGGAAAAGAGGTCGTCATTGAGTAGGGACAAATACTCCTGGAGGTCCTTTTCTCTAGCCATCCACACACAGGAAGAAGTGACAGGCAAAAGGCAGATCAAAGGGAAATGATTCTATATGATGAAATTTTTCAACCGGAGTTGTCATAATACAAAGACGTCTCTCTCTCTCTCTCTCTCTCATAATGCCCCTTTAAGCAGCCTAACTAGCTTAAAATATTTATGCTCAACCCACCCCAGTATCTTCTTGCTGATACTATTAAGGTCGATTAGGGAGACACTCAGCCCTTAAAATCGACATTAATAGACCCCTTCCCCCTCCTCTCTCTCTCTCTCTCTCTCTCTCTCTCTCTCTCTCTCTCTCTCTCTCTCTCTCTCTATGTATACATTTTAATATTTATCCACATTCCATCCCCCTCCCTTGCTCATACAAATCTCCTCTTTCATACATATTCCATCACCCTCCCTCACTCATAAACTCTCTCTCATGCACAGTCCATCACCCTCCCTCACTCCTGTATATCCTCCTTCTCATGCATGCACATTCCTTCAGCCCTCCTTGCTCATAATAATCCCCTCCCTCATGCACACATAGACACTTTCTCATGCACTTTTTTTTTATTATTATTTTTTTTCAAATCCTGATACTTTCGAGGATTGATAAGAGAAGTTCCCAAGTACGCCATTTCGGTCTCGCCACAGCCAATCAAACAGACAACCAAACATACATATCCCCACACGACATAAAAACACAACAGCCTATCTAGTACACATAAATACACTCATACACTCTCTCAAACACATAAAAACACCCCCATACACTCTCTCATATGCATGAACACACAACTACGTCCCCTTATACACTCATAAACACGATCTTGAACACTCATACACATACACACACTCTCATACACTCACACACACAAACGCGCTCTCACGCACACAAACACACTCTGATGCACTCTTATACACACAAACAGACACTCATACACCGTCATACACTCTCTCACATTCTCACATACCCATAAGCACACCCTCAGATGCTTTCACACACTCATACACTCTCTCATACACTCACTCACTCATACAATATCACACACACAAACACACTCATACATTGTCACGCACTCTCTGATACACATAAACACACACTCATACACACACACACACACACACACACACACACACACACACACACACACACACACACACACACACACACACACACACACTCGTACACTGTCATACACCCTCATACAAACACACAAACACACTCATACACTGTCACACACCCTCTCATACAAATAAACACATTCTCTCATACACTGTCACACACTCTTATACACGCAGCCACACACTCACACGCACAAATACACACTCACACAGTCATACACTCTCTCATACACATAAACACACACTCATACACATTCGGTCCTTGTTACTCTCGGGAACCTGTGAGCGACATTCTCGGCTTTGGACATTTCGGCCTCGTCACGGCTCGGCTCACCCTCCAGGTCGCACTCAACAGGTCGCTGATTTCGGCGTGTGTTGTCGGATCCGGCTCTTAGGTCAACCCCCCACCCCCCTGACTTCGCATTCCCCCCTCCCCCTCCCCTTCGTCTCCCCCCTTCCCCTCCTTTTCGTCTCCCCTCTCCCCCCGATTCTCCTTCCACCTCCTTTCCTCCCGATTTTTCTTTCCTCCCTCCTTCCCCTCCCCTCCCCTGACTCTCCCGTCTCCATCTTCTCCCCCCCCCCCACGCACGATTCTTCTTCCTCAGTTCCTCCGCCTCCCTCTCCCCCTAATTTCCTCCCGCTGCTCAACCTCCCTCACCCCTTTCCACTTTATCCTTCCTTCTCCCCTACTCCCCATCCACAGTTCCCCTTCCCCCATATCCTCCCCTGATTTCCCCTCTTTCCGCCTTCCATCTGCCCCACTTCTCCCTTGGTTCCCCCCTCCGACCCCTCCACCCACTCCACCCTTTCCCTACACCCCTCCACCTCCTACAACCCCTCCCTCCATTTTGTTATGTGTCGGATTGATTCGTCCTCATTTCTTGTCATCTCCTTTTTTTTGTTCTTGTCATCTCCATATTTTGTTCTTGTCATCTCCTTATTTCGTCCTTGCCATCTCCTTATTTTGTTCCTCTCATCTTATTTTGTTCTCACTGTTTCCTTATTTGAGATGGGATGATAGCGTGTTTGTAATCCTGGTTACAGAAAGATTAAATTATGAACACAAAGGTAGAGTTTAGGAGGGAAATGAAGAACAGTATTAGGGTCAGGTATAAGCGAAGTCAGGCTTGTTAGAGGGATAGGTAGGAAGGGTGTGTAGTAGGGGGCAGTTGTGGGAAGACAGTCACTCCATGTACAGTACTGGTTTCAAAGGAGTAAAGGGGAAAGCAGACAGCAAAAGATCTAATAATCCTTTCAATGTTATTTGTTACAGAGAAGACTATGACTATGATATCTAATCCTATGAGGTGAAGATAATAATAAAGCAAAAACACTCCCTCCTCCCCATCGGAACCTCCATTCTAAGTCGGCAGGAAAAAGTAAGGACTAAGATAATCCATATAAACTGGAAATTTCACACGGAAGACTGAAAGAAGAAACTATATTGTACACCACCATAATCTATTAGAAAAAGGAAACAGTGATGATAATAATGATGATGATGATAGGAAAACAGATGATAATGATAATAATGGTGATGATGATGATGATGATGATGATGGTAAAAAGGATGATAATGATGATAATGATGACAATTATGTAAATCAAGTCATTAAATGTGTCAAAAAGCATATTATTATTAATGTGTTGACGTGATGACAGGTCGGAATAACTTTTGTGACACTTATTTACGACAGAAGGTGAACTAATAAATGAAGCTGGTTATGACTTTAGCGTAATTTGCATGTAATTATCTGGGAAAATTACACTGGGGTTAAAGAAGACAGTGTGAAGCTTGTAGTCTGTCTCTCTTCATCGATCATTCGTTCCTGTTCTCTTCTCTCACCGTCTGTCTGTCTCTCCGTCTGTCTGTTTGTCTCTGTTTGTCTGTCAGTCTGTCTGTCTCTCATTCCGAAACTTGCTATCACACATCTATCTATGGGTCTGTTTATCTATTTGTCTGCCTGTCTACTTGTCTGTTTGTCTATCAGTCTGGCCCACGTTGATGACACTACCGCTCTCACACATCAACATGTCCCTCTCACCCCTTGCTTCTCTCTCTCTCTCTCTCTCACTACTTAGAGCTAGCTGACAGCGGATGACAACGGCCCTAAAAAATTTGCACTGTAATTTGCATGTGGCAGCAGCAGACCTTAGCTTAATGGAATCTAAATATCATGTGAATTTCCTGTGCATATGAACTGAGTGGAACCGAAAAAAAAAAAGAGAAAAAAAGAAAGAAAAGAAGGAATAGGTCAAAATTAACCTCTCTCTCTCTCTCTCTCTCTCTCTCTCTCTCTCTCTCTTTTCCGATGACTCATATTGATCATTTGCTCATGGTACAGTGCTAAGGGAGGGTCGCCTTCACGTGATGGCATTGATATAACCAGGTGACTCAACTGCCCGGTAAACACATGTCCCTCAGCTCCCTCCCTGTCCCTCGAATGGATGATGGTGGATTGAGAAAGAAGGGTAACTTTGGCTCCAGCGGGTTCATGTTCCGAGTCTTGGGATTATGACTGCTACTACCACCAACACTACTCTTATCATATTACTGCTATTACTACTACAACAACAACAACTAGTACTACTGCTACTACTATTACTACTACCAGTACTACTATTACTACAACAACAACAACTACTACTACTACTACTACTACTACTGTTATTATTACTGCTACCACTGCTACTACTGTTACTATTACTACTACCACCACTACTACTACTGTTACTATTACTACTACCACCACCACCACCACCACCACCACTACTACTGCTACTACTACGCTTGCTACGACCAGACTGTTTTACTCAACTTAGAAGCGAGATCCAGTAGTGAAGGGGTTAATGTAGGCAAGAATGAGAAAAAATAAGTCACTGGCAGCAAGGTGTTAAGAGATAAAGAAGTGGACGGATAAATGAACAGCTTATCACATATCAGAGGGAAATGATAAGATAAATGAATGCGTGAGGAGATGAAGAAATTAATAATCCTACGTACAAGGGAAAAAGGATGATTGGATAAATGAATGGACGAACCCTGAATAAGCAAGAAAAAGTGTAAATTAATGAAGGAATAAATGAATAAATAAATGAATGAATCAGTACACCCAGTCAACGTGCTTTGGTTAATTAATTCTCTCTTGTAACACTTGTGGGACAGAGCCATTCCGTCGACGGCCAGGTAAGAAGAGTGAGAGAGAGAGAGAGAGAGAGAGAGAGAGAGAGAGAGAGAGAGAGAGAGAGAGAGTCACTGTGTCTAAAAAAAAAAAAAAAAAAATCCCCAGCCAACACAAAACACATTTAATTCGTGACAAAACAGCGTACACTCCGACCTGACGTGTGCGAGGCGCGGAAAGACGGATGACGGACGGACGGATACTGGCGGAGACGGACGGAGTGATGGGCGGAAGGGCGGCTGTATGAGCGGACTGACGGGCGGAAGACAGGAGGGGGAAGAGGAGGAGGAGGAGGGTCGAAGGAAGAGGAGGAGGAGAAAAGTGAGAAGAGGGGAGGATGGTGATAAGGACAAGATAATAGGAGAGGGGAGGACGGGGAGAAGAGGGAAGAGGAGGAGGAGAGAAGAGGGCAGAGGGGGAGGAGAGAAGAGGAGGAAGACATGAAAGGGAAGGGAAGGGAGAGAGAAGAGGGAAGAGAAGGGAGAGAGGAGTAAAGAGGAGGGAAGAGGAAAGAGGGGAGAGAGGGAGGAGAGAAGAGGAGAAAGAAATGAAAGGGAAGTGAAGGATGAGAGAAGAGGGAAGAGAAAGGAGAGAGAAGAGGGAAAAGGAAGAAAGAGGAGGGAAGAGGGGGTGAAGAAGGAACAAGAGGAAGGAAGATATGATTTAAAAGATGACAGAAAGGAAGTTTTCATTTTTATTCGTCAAATAAGAGAGTGAATGGGAGAATGAAATGGGAATGAAAAAAGGTAAAATAATGAATGGGAGAACTCAAGGATATGAAGGCAGAACAGGGAAAAGGGAGGGGGTTAAAGAAGACATGAGGGGGGGGCGAGGGGAGGTACAAATTCAACTCCACTCTTTAAAATTTTTATTCTTGCCGTTTCCACATGTAATTTTTCAGCTTATTATTATTACTACTGTTGTTATTACTATTATTCTTTTTACTACTACTACTACTATTGTTATTATTATTATTATTATTATTGCTAGCTTGACGGAACGGATACATGCTTCAGTAACCCTTCATTACAAGGAATCTCTCCCACTAGTAATCTGAATAATACCGTCTGGCGATAGCAAGGATGAAATATAAAAGAGACCATCACAGGCCATGGCAATGAGGAAAGTAAATATAGGACAAAGAAAAATGGAACGAATATACCGATGAAAATGGAGAACGGAGACTAAAATAAAGAAAACAAAAAAGAGGATAACATAAAAAGGGAAGAACTCACCGACGGAAGAGAGAAAAGGGAAGAAGGGAGATGAAAAAGAGACGAAGGGACGAAAAGAAGAGGGATCCGAACTGAAATATGGTGGAGGAGAAAAAGGGAGTGAAAAGGTGAATGAATATGGAGGACAAAGAGTGAATTAATGAATGGGAGACTCAAACATGGGGAGACAGAAAAGGGAAGGGGATACTGAAGAAGACTGGGATGGACAGAGGAACGTTACGTATATACAGTATACACACAAACACACATCTATTATCTATCTATCTATCTGTCTATCCATCTTATCAACTCGCATGAAGCAAAACACTTATTTTTGTGTTGCACTGGGGCTAACATCGTCTCAGGAACACCCACGGAAGTCAAAGGGTTCAGTATAGAGGGGAAAAAAGATGAGGAATTAATATATGAGAAAAATGGGAGACTGAGGTAATGAAAACAGAAAACAGAATTATGAATGGGAGAATTGACAGGCGTAAGACGGCAAAGGGAATGGGGGAGGCTGAGGAAGAGACAGGGTGACGGGCGGCGAGACGGGGGGAGATGTAAATTTATATATGAGAGAGAGAGAGAGAGAGAGAGAGAGAGAGAATATCATATAAAAGGGGAGACTGAGGAAGAGACAGGCTGACGGGGAGAGAGACGGGAAGAAGGGAGATATTAATGTATATGGTGGACAGGAAAAGGGAACAATTGTGTGGATGGAAATACTGATGGGAGAGAGAAGGGATGAATAGGAACGAGGGCTGAAGAAGAGGCAGGGTGGCGAGAGGAGGGACGGGACGAAAGAAAATGCAAATGACAACGGGGAAATGGAACCGAGTGGAAGAAGGACATTGCATTATACGGCTGACAATTGATGACCATCAGGCCACGAATAATATATGAAGAATAAAGAAAACTAAAGAAAGAGTAAAAGAAAATGAAGACTGGCTGGATCAAGAGGAGGAGACATGAAAGAAACCAATAAAGAGACGCAGCTTCACCTAACATCAATGATATGCATTTTTTTAAATAAAACATAAATATCTTTGGTTACAGTTACCAATACATAACACAGTACGGCAGTTTCAATGATTCATAACATTTCATATAGATAGGGCCGTTAAATTAACATGGCGTAAAAGATAGTGAATAGCACTACATAAAATGATTCGTCCACGCAGGGAAACTATAACAGTGAGACAATTTTCAAGTGCATTTAATTTTCATGGTATCGCCCAAAATATTTCAAGCTCATCGAGGTCATCTCTGGCAGACCGTATAAACGTAGTTCCTTCTGTCGTTGGTTGTGTTTACAAGGACTGTAGCTTTTTGTTATTTATTTATTTATTTTTTTAATGAAAACAGAAGGAACCTGAGGCTTACAGCCTACAAAACTTGTTTACTTCAAATAAAATTTAATAAAAAAATGATGTTTCAAAATGCCTTCTCATCACATTTTAATTGACTAGTATTTATACACATGACCAATGCACGAGTCCCCACTAAGATGTCGGAACAAGAAAAAGAAGCCGATGCAACTGAGAAAGGAATCAAACTGCAGAGAGCCGAATGTGAAAAGAAAACAGAAAAATGAAGATGGATAATTTTGATGGGGACAAGATCTGCAGCACGACCAGGCGAGCAGAACACCTCGTCCCTGGAGTCTCGTCCCGGCAAAATACATGGCGGAGCGAGATCGAGGACAAACAACCTCTGCTGCAAACCTATAAACAATGAAGGGACCAGTGCCGGAAGACTGCGTGTGTTAATACATAATTGAACAGGACTGAACACAAGCAGTCTCTCCCAGAAAACCCTTGAACATCTGAGACCAAGGCAGGGCCACTTTTGCCTCCGCCACGGTCTAGGTAGAGCCTGTGTCCGCATGAATTATTTGAGAACCACAGGGAGAGAGGGACGGCGACTTCTTTCTCCTTCCCCCTGGTGGTAGACATAATAAACAGCAGGAACAGGAAGAACAGGGACAGCGAGGGAGGCGGAGAGAGTGTAAGACAGCAGTGAGTGTGACGAAGACATGAGAGGGAAGATGGAGTGCAATGAGGGAAAGGGGAATGTAGGAGTGTGAGACGAGAATGGGAGTGATGATAAGAGGGAGTTAAGGAGTATGAGACGAAAGGAGTAAGACAAAATAACACAAAAGAGAAAATGAAAAATAAATGAATGAGAATAAGAAAGCCAAAACAAGGTGGATAAAAGAAACCATCTAGTTCATACCCTTATGCTTTCGCCGAGGTGTGGGGTGAAAAGCAAGTGTGAGAATGGGTTTTGTGTGCATGTGTTTGTTTGATATCTTACTGTAGAGAATGTTTTACTCTCTCTCTCTCTCTCTCTCTCTCTCTCTCTCTCTACTCCTCCCACGCCTCCCATTATTCTCCCACGCCCATCATTATTTTCCTAATCCTCTCAATCCTATCGCACGCCATCGCCATTATCCTCCCACTCATTTCCCATCATTTTCCTTCGCTATTGCTGTTTTCCCACGCTTATCAATATTCTCCCGCGCCTTCCATTATTTTCCCACGCCTGCCATTATTTTCCCACGCCTACCATTATTTTCCCACGCCTGCCATTTTCTTCCCACGCCTATCATTATTTTCCCACGCCTACCATTATTTTCCAACGCCGGTATTTTTTTTCCCCACGGCTCCCATTATTATCTCACACCTACAAATAAGCCTCCCACGCTGTCCTCCCACGCATTTCCCACCATATTCCCACGCCTTCCTCCATTCTCCCACGCCTGCCATTACTCTCCCTTGGTCTTCATTAATCTCTTACCCTCGCCCCCATCACTAAACTACCTCTTATTCCTAGTCATCTTATGCTTCTCGTGTTTTTCATTCTCTCCCTGTGTCCTCCCTATGCCTATTCTGGCTCCTCCGTCTTCCCTACTCCCTCACTTCACACACAGGTAGTTAGAACAGGTGGGCTGGTGTTCAGAAGGACGCGAGTTTAATCCCACACATGGCAGAGAACAGTTTGATTATTTGAAACTCGTTAAAACAGACTTTATTGATCTTCCACACGACCCACTGACATAAAAAAAGACACACACACACACACACACACACACACACACACACACACACACACAATCTCCGCTGATACCATCACCCCAGTCCTGAGTGAAGATCTCCTAGCATGTGTTCAGTATGGACGGTGGGTGTTAGCGCTGTCTGTAAAAAAAAAAAAAAAAAAAACCTCCTTCACGATCTTATTTCCTCCACAGTCACACACACACACACACACACACACACACACACACACACACACAGTCTCTCTCTCTCTCTCTCTCCTAAGCGACAATCAACGTTTGAGTGAAGACAAATTCCCAGCCAAACTCCCCACGAAGGTAGCACGACACAGAGTGAGTGAGCATCCGTGTAAGGCTGATCCAGTTGTGTTAATCCGAGCTCAGCAGTTAACCCTCTCGTGATCGGGACAGCTCTAGAATGACCAGCTAATTCCAGACGATAACATTTAGCTGGGAGAGGGTGTTTATTCCGAGACCATTAACTCTTTCACCGTCGCCTCTTCTTTCATATTACGCCCCAGTTCACACCAGACGATTTTATTCAGATGAGAGTGAGTTTTAGGAGCTTGGGTGTTAGGAAATCATCTATAGCCTGATTAACTACTTTTTTTTTTTTTTTTTTTTTTTTTTTTGGCAAGCTACCACCAGACGATTTTATTTCACTAACCCCCCCTTGAAGAGCAGGGGGTTGATGGGTTAATGAATTTTTATACCTAACCCCTCAAGTCAGAAATAGCCTCCCCTAATACGAATAAGATCGTCCGGAAAAGGCAATAATGAAATACACAATATGTCCCCTAGCTGAAGGGTTTAAAAATGCAATTTCAACTGAATAAGTGACGGGTAACTGAATACATTATACATCATCCCAACAACGTACAGTATAAATATGTAGTACAGCACACGTTTCTACATCATAAAAATAAAGAGAACACCATTATTTATTTATTTATTTATTTATTTATTTATACGTGCATATTGAAGTCATTCTCTGGTATAACACGGCAGAAGAATATAGGGTGGTACTGGAGCGGGAGGCCTTCACGTAATGGCACTGGTAAGACGGGGCGGCCTTACTAGCTGATTACAAACGTCCCTCAGCTACTGCCCTATCCCCCGAAAGGAGGATGGTGGACGGCAGGTGGAGAGCAGCATAAGTCTGTAGTGTACCGGGTTCACATCTCAGAACGTCTGGGGCCCCGGCAACAACAACAACAACAACAGAATGCTATTTATATCCATATTTACTTATGTATCTCTGTACGAATGTATGTATGTATCTATCTATCTATCTGTCTATCTGTCTGTCTCTATATTTACCCGTATGTCTGTCTGTTTGTCTATCCATCTAACCTGCCTTTACATCTCGTTCTCCTTTTTACTCCTTCTTGATATTGAGTCAAAAAGATGTGTATATTTATTTTAATCTACTGTATTTTATTATACTCTTAGTCTCTGTGTGTAGTTTTAACATTCTCAGGTTCTCCAGATCGCTTTTAGTTTGAGTAAAATTCTTCTTTCCTTTCTTGACACAAAATACTAGAGTTGTACCGATCATTAAAGGGTGATTGGTATCAGGACTGACATTATCTGGCTCCTGCGCTTTACTTTCAGCTGAAATAAATCGTCTGGCTTCAGCTGAAATACAGTACCAGAGTTATCCCGGCCGTGAAAGGGATAACATGATGTGTATTTGGATCCATAACCCAATTCTGTGTCTCGTTCACCCGTTTATGTCTTCTTGGTAGCGAGCGAAAATGTTATTGTGATTTATATTTTTTCTGCCTCTACGTGTGTGGGTTGGGAATAAACTTTATGTGGTTGTTTATCTATTTATTATCTGACTGTCTATCTATCTGTGTGTATTGATAGATATACAAAGAGATAGATCAAATATATGCAGTATCTGAGAGTGGGTTGGGGGCTAGAATGATGCCACGTTATATATACAATTATTGCCTTGTTCTCCTATTTACGTCGTCATAATTAATGGACAGAAATTACAGAATGATGCTTCACTTTATGTCTGCGTGAGTTTTTATTTGATGTGTATCTTGTATTCATGTCCCACTTTTCCATCTCGCTCCCCCGTTTACATCGTCTTGGTATCGAGACAGAATGATGTGATGATATATTTCTTGCCTCTGCGTCTGGGTTTTGAGCGGGTCGTCAGAAATGGGAACAATGGGTGATAAAAATGAAGATGATACGATTTACATGCAAACGAGTCGCTCTTACTCCATGTGTGTGTGTGTGTGTGTGTGTGTGTGTGTGTGTGTGTGTGTGTGTTTTGGGTTAGTGGTAGATCGGAGGTGGGTGGATGGTTGGATGAATAATATGATGGATGGTTTAGTGGTTGTACTGAAGGATGGATGGGTGGATTGATAGGCAGGTTGATGACTGGTTTTATAAATGCATGGGAAGATGTTTGGGTGGGTGATTTTGTCTGGCTGTCTGAATGTCTGTACTAATCCATTGGCTTTTTTTTTTTTTGGAAGGAGAGTGACAACCATTTCTGACTCTCCCTTAGGCTGGACAAGTACGAATCAGGATGCCTGTATTGAGAGAAGTGAATGTGAAAGTTATGGTAATGGATCGATAAATGGATTGATGAATGGATAAACCAGTTAATGAGTGGATGAATTGATGATTAGATGGATGATGAATGACTAGATGGAGACTGAACAAGGTGGTCCATATGTAACTCTCCTCTTCCTTTGCCACACCTACGCCCACACCAGCAGAATGAGCCGTCCCCACAACACATAAGATTCCGCCATAAGGGTTTCAGTACAGGGCTATTTACGGACCACTTGTACTGTGTGTGGAGTGATGTGTATTGGTCTTACAGAAGGAATGAATAGTTTGGATATACACAGGCATGATTAACCACCAGAGGCAGGTCATATCAAGGGAAGTTAAGTGAGATGAAGCAGATTGGGTAGCATACTGAGCTGGTTAAATAATAATAATAATAATAATAATAATAATAATAATAATAATAATAACAACAATAATAATAATAGTAATAATAATAATAATTAAAAATAATAATAATAATAATAATAATAATAATAATAATAATAATAATAGTCGCCAAACAGAACAAAATACGGACACGCAAAGACTAAAAAGATAAAAGGGCTAACATCAGCTTGTCCTTCCTTCACATTGATGATGATGATGATGATGATGATGATGATGCAGTTTGAGGTCATGCACTCCACTCAGAGGGGTTAAGGCGATGTCCCAGTGCAGAGGTCTCTTGTTTGAGCGGATGTCCCTCCTAACGTCAACCACTTGCCCTTACGGGATCGAAAGCACAGTCCTTTGGCCGACTGAGTGCTCATTATCCCAGCAGACCACGACAGACCAAAACAACTTCACATTAGGATCAAATTATCTCAGGTGATTTGGGGGAAGATCAAGGACGAGATGGAGGGATGACGTGGAGAGATACAATACATGAGAGAGGGGTGTGTGGGTTGGAGGGAGGGCAGCAAAAAGGCAGAGGAGAGGACGACGTGGGGGCGATTCGTTTGTGGCCACCCCTTACGGGATTGACATCTAGCAATAGACATATAAATAGATAGACAGATTTTGGGTCCGATGCTATAATCTTTTTATTGGCCTAGATTTTCGTACTATTCCAGCTTATTTCACATAGCTCAGTGGCAGATAAGACAGTACTACAGCCCTTCAGCCTTCTTATAGCACTACTTCGTGACTAGCATCACAGCATGAATCTACTGTTACGACTCAATATTCAACATGGAGAGACGGCAATTTGGGGCCAAGTTAGAGTAAGAGGAGTAGAGTACCTCTCATCCTCATTTATCCCCCACGTCTTCCCTCAGTATTCCTCCTCTCCAGCTTTTCTCTCCCTCTGTTCCTTCTGTCCAACATTATTTCTTCCTCCACCAACCACCTCTCAAATTTGCCTCCCCCTCCATGCTTCCCTCTTTCTTCTCCAGCTGTTCCTTTTCCCTCCATCTTCCCTCTCTCCAGTCTTCTCTCTTCCTCCAGCTTTCCCGTTTTTTTCTCCCCTTCACCAGCCTCACTTTAGCTTTTCCTGTTTCCTCCATCTTTCCATCTCTTCAGTTTTACTCTTTTCCATCTTTCTCCTCTCCAATTTCTTTCCTTCCCTCTACTATCCTTCTATATTCTTCCCTCCACATCCTCAACCCTTCCTTCTCCTCTCAATTCTCCTTTTCTCCTCCACTTTCCTGTAGCCTTTCCACATCTAAGAGGAGGGGAAGGGGGTGGGGGGTACTATGATATTTTTACGATCCACTGTTGACTGCTGGCTGAGGACTTTTGGCTTGAATCCCGGCCAAGATGGATTTTAGGAGAGCGTTCATAAAAAGGGAAATCAGATTCATTAACATTTATCATATTCTGTGGGCAGCAAAAAGTCTGAGTAAAGTAGTGGATGTTAGGCGAGCTACACAATAGTATGGAGTTAATGCAGTGGATCCAAACGTGAGGGGGAAGTAAATTGTGGAAGGGAGGCTTGGAGGTGATGGTGATGGTGGTGGGAGAGGGATCTGAAAATTTAACTGTACCTGAAACCTGACCTACTGGTACTGTACATAAATATACATACATACATATATTTTTGCCCCGAGGTTCCGTCACACACACACACACACACACACACACACACACACACATCAACAACAAGTACTCATCTCTTACAGTAATATTCATCTGTTACAAGTGTTCACCCAAAGACGTCAGTGTAAGATTCCGGTACTATGGCTGATCTTCCTTCATATTATTTTATACTTGTCCATTCCGTATACGAATCAGTCTCATATTGCACCATTCGTGAAAAAAAAAAAAAAGGCACAACAACACTTAACGAAACTTATTTTTTTTCCCACAGAAGTCCCATGTGTCAATATTCTTCTATTTTTTCTTCTGCTCCTCCTCCTCCTCCTCCTCCTCCTCCTCCTCCTCCTCCTCCTTCTCCTCTCCTCCTCCTCCTCCTTCTTCTTTTAATGTCATAAAACAGGGAAATTATGATAGCTGATGTGACCAGATATGTACCGTAAGTTGGCAAAAATTCATCACTGGACACTAAACCATAACATACCATATTCCTTTTACTCTAACTGGGCCAAATATTATCCTCTCTCTGTCTTGATTCCTCAGCTGTAACAATAGACTAACACTGGAATATGATGCTAGTCACGAAGATGTGCTATGGAAAGGATGTAGAGACGTAGGATTGACTCCTGTTGTGAAGTGAGATAACAGAGAACGAAAATCTAGACCAAGTTAAGGTGAATGAACTACAGGGAAACTCTTTTGGGGAAGATTTAATTAAGATGTTTGTTTAAATCTTGAAGGAGCTGGCTGGTGTGAGGGTCTTTTCCTAAGAAATTAAAATCGTCTTTGGGCCGTAACAGCCAAATGTAATGTTAAAATGTAATGTTAAATGTAATGTCTGTTATGTTAAATCTTCAACTCGTTCCGGGAAGTGAAATACTGAAAAAACATGCTATTCCTACGAACATAACTTAAGCCAACCTAATCTAACCCATCCTAACCTCGTCTGCGCTTTTATATGGATGAAAATAATGGCAAAAAAGAAAAAAAAAAGAACGCAGCAATACGGACTGACAAAGATAGATACATTCACAATCTATCTATCTATCGGTGTCTATCGACTTATCAAGCAATTAATAGCTTGACAAATAAGTAGATGGAAAGATAGACACAAATATGAATAGATACAGGTAAACAAACAGCTAAGGACACAGAGATAACAGTATATAGACGGACATTTATACAGAGAGAGACAGAAAACAGAGAGAAGTTGACAGAGAGGCGGAAGTACAGACAGGGATAACTCTGAGATGTAAAAAAGGGCTTAATTGAGAGAGAGAGAGAGAGAGAGAGAGAGAGAGAGAGAGAGAGAGAGAGAGAGAGAGAGAGAGAGAGAGAGAGAGAGAGAGAGAGAGAGAGAGAGAATTAATTGAATGAACCCAACATAAGACTTCCAGATGGAACCCAACGGACTCTCTCTCACACACACATACACACACACACACACACACACACACACACACACACACACACACACACACACACACACACACACACACACGGACAGCAAACAAAACATGGAGCAGATAAAAAAAAAAAAACACACGAATGAGACAAAAATAATATGACACGAATGACAGACAGACAAGAACGACTGAGACACGAAAAACAGATAGACAGAAAGATAGACAGTGAGAAAGAAAAAGGCGACAGACAGAGCGAGAAAGAAAATCAGACACGGAGGGCAAAATTTAATAGAAAGACAGACAGACAGGCAAACATGACAAGATAATTGGGTCGGGGGAGGGAGAGGGATGGAAAGAGGAGGAGGAGGAGGGGGAGGAGGAGGAGGAGGAGAGAGAGAGAGAGAGAGAGAGAGAGAGAGAGAGAGAGAGAGGAAACTAATCGAAAGGAGACTAGAAGGTGAAGGAGAAATGAAGGAAAGGCAAAGGGGGAAGGGAGACAAGAGGAGACAGGAGGAAGAAAAGTGGGAGGAAAAGGGAAAGAAGGAAGGAGAGGGGGAGGAGAAGGGAAAGAAGGAAGAAAAGAAAGAGGAGAAGGGAAAGAAGGAAGGAAAGAAAGAGGAGAAGGGAAAGTAGGAAGGAAAAGGAGAGGGGGGAGGGAGACGGAAGAGAAGAAAGAAGTAGGAGAAGGGAAAGAAGGAAGGAAAAGAGGAAGGTGAAGGGATAGAAGGAAGAGAGAAAAGGAGGAGAGGAGGGGGAGGGATTCAGTACTTCACTCCCACTGACAGGAGAAAGAGTGGGTAGAATTAGTTGTGTGGAGGAGTTAAGAGGGAAAGACTTTAATAGGATCGACTGGGGAGACTGGTTTGGGGTGAAGGGTGAGAGGAGGTGAAAGAGAGAAGAGAGGGAGGAGGAGGAGGAGAAGGAAGAGGAGGAGGACGGGAGAGAGATGGAGAAAGAGAGAAGAAAGGGAGGAGGAGGAGGAGGAGGAGAAGGAGGAGACCAAGTGAGACTTATGTGAAAGAAGAGGAGGAGAAGAATAGAAGGTGAAGGACGAGGAAGAAAAGAGGAGGGAAGAAAAGGGAGGAAGAGGAAGAGGAAGAGGAGGGAGAGGAGACAGGGGTAAGAGGAGGAGGAGTGAGAGAAGAAAGGAATAACGGAAGAGAAAGAGGAGAAAGGAGATGAAGAGGTAAAGGAAGAGGAGGGGAGGAGGAGAGCAAATGGGACCCGACAGTACTATGAGAGAGAGAGAGAGAGAGAGAGAGAGAGATGCATCACACAAAGATACGTACACAACAGACATAGAACAGGGCACACACACTACACACGATGAGAAAAACACGTACACAACAGACAGGCAAGCAGCAGGGTACACACACACACACACACACACACACACACACACACACACACACACACACACACACACACACACACACACAGCACACAAACAGACACAGAAGCAAGGTATTCACAATAACAGACAGAAAGATTCGCGCACAGACATAGGAGCAGACAGGAGACAAAAGCCAAAAACCGTACACAGGACAGCAATTAATTTCTCTCACTACGATGAGTCTTATCTAAACTTCAGGACTTTTTTATATATATTTTTTTTGGTAGTGTGAGAGAAAGATATAAATAACTCTACGAACTGAAGAGTTAACAGGGAATGTTTCTGTTAGTTTCAGCTTCTAAGCTAAATACAATTGTCACTTCACTGCTATAGGTTTCCCAAACGCCAAATATAATAGCCACTTCACTACGAAAACTCTCCTCTAAACTAAAGGTCATCACTTCACTAACAAATCTCCCCATGTGCTAAATAAAATCGTCACGTCACTACGACAGACCTCTCCTAAATTAAACAAAATCGTCACTTTACTACGAAAAATCTACCGCAAGCGAAATAAAATCGTCTTCACTACGAGAGATCTTCTTAGTTAAATATTCGTAAAATCGTCACTTCAGTACGAAAGATCTTCCCTAAGCATAACTCGTCACACCACTGACCTTGACCTTTGACACAGGACTTTCATATTCGGACGTGACCTTGGTTGAGGTTTCTAGGTCAGGGTCAGCTACAAGATCGGTGCTGGGGGGGTTAAGGACAACACCTCAGAGAGGACAGACAGACAGGTGTTCTCGTCGGGTAAAAAACCTTCCCAATACCTCTTCCTAAGCGATTTATTTTTGACTATGGCTGGGTAATATCCTTTTGTATGTTATTTATGCAGAGTTTGGCGATACTGGAAGGATTTGTGTAACACAGTAGAGGACAGTAAGGTGTAATAGGAAAAATAAATCACTTAGGTAAAGGTGTTAGGGAGCTTCCTGAACCGGCAAGAATACGGGCCATTGCCTTGCTATGTTCCTTCCAACAGACAATCTCTTTTTTATGGAACAATAGGTCTCCTGTTGTCAGTATCTCCTATGTACTCCTATGCACAGTCGAAAGGAGACATTCACTCCAGGTCTCTATGTATGATATGAGCCGGCCAGTCTTAAACATAACAAAAAATTTATACTAAGCAGAGAAAAAGATTATAAGTATATGTGGATAATCAATACACGTCCGTCAACTCTCTGCCATGCATTGTTGCCTGGGCCGTATTCATAAAGGATCTTAGACATATTCTGCGATAATTAAGTGTCCATAGCAAGCCATTATTATCAGGTGTCATTTTGTTTGATCGTATTCTTAACTTTAATATTCAGTCTAGTTTGGGAGTGAAGCGCTTGGTACAATATATGCATGAGTGAAAATAAGAGTATAAATGGTTATCTAATGCACAAACTGGGCTCAGGAATTTTTAAAGGTTCATATTATACAAGGAAAATCTAAACGAACTTCTGCTGTCTACTGTACACTCAGAATGCCACTCACACCCCTAACCACTGTTCAGTTTGTTAGTTTCTCAGGCCAGTCAGACTCATGGACAAAGTGTAGCCCCCCTGCCCCTGTTCATCCGGCTGTACTACTGACCGCTCGTGAGTTCTGGGCTAGAAGGAAGGTGAAAATATCGACACTAATAATTTTCGTAGTATCAGCGTGAATCGAGTTTAAAACAGATAAATATTGTATGAAAATCGCCTTGACATAAAACCAAGTACTTGCTGGACAATGTTATTCTTTGAGTTAGCCGTAAATCAGGAAAATAATAAGCAATTTTTCAAACACTGCCAAAAAATGGACGGTCTTCGATATTGTACTTTCCTTGTTTACGGCAAAATCGAAGCATAATATTGTTCAGCAAGGTCTTAACATACCGTCAAAGCTAATCTCACACGTTATTTTTCTATTTTAAACGTGATTTGTGTTAATAAAACGAAAATCATTGTCGATATTTTAACTTTCTCGCAGTCCAAAACTCGCAAATGGTCAGTTGGTGAATTGGACGTAAATTAATCGCTGAGAGTCGTATTTTAGGGGAAGATTTAGCGGAAAAAAAAAATCACCGGTTGGAAGGGATTAAGGAAGAAGTTTTGAATTATAAGGGAGGCCTTGAATTATGAATGAATCTGGATTCGATCCCCTGGAAAAAGTCAGAGATAATAAGGAAGGTAGGAAAGCGAGGGAATATTGGACTTAAATTGGGGAGAAAAAGGCAGAGGTAATTGCAAAGAATGGCCTGTGTTTTAATGGTGAGCAAACAGGTTAATGAGAGAGAGAGAGAGAGAGAGAGAGAGAGAGAGAGAGAGAGAGAGAGAGAGAGAGAGAGAGAGAGAGAGAAACTTAAGTGTGTTAGTATTAGCTTGTGTGTGTGTGTGTGTGTGTGTGTGTGTGTGTGTGTGTGTGTGTGTGTGTGTGTGTGTGTGTGTGTGTGTGTGTGTAAAATGAGTACTCGTATGGGTGAGCGTGTGTAAGTGTGTGTGAATGCGTCAACATGCTTAAGTGTGCAAGTATGAGAGTGTAAGTGAGTGTATGGGAAAATGTATGAAAGCCTGTAAGTGTGAATGAATATGCAAGTATGTAAGTGCGCCAATATAAGCCTATGAGTAAATGAATGCGTGTGTGTAAGTATGCTTGAGTGTGTTAGCGTGTAAGTAAATGCGTCTGAGAGTGGGTGTGTGTATTTTTCCCTTTGCATGGTGTTTTTTTTTGTGTTTGATTCTAGTTAGCGTCATTTTTGTGTGGCCGGCTTGTAAGGTACCTTTATCAATTGCCCTTTATATATAGTTACTGTTTGCGTTTGTGGTAAAGAGAGTGACAGATAGATGAATGGATATGCAAATGAATTCAGAGATATATACATTAGATAGGTAGAGAGATAAACGCGGATACGCACACGCACACACACACACACACACACACACACACACACACACACACACACACACACACACACACACACACACTTTTTTTTTTAATGCACGGAAAAAGTAAGCAAAGGCCAGGAGCCCAGACATGTGTTCCTTCCAAGAAAAAATAAAAACAAAATCACAGAGCCCCATTTAAAGATCCATTCATTTCGAGATGCCTGGACACATTACGTTTAAAAAATTGAAGATCATAGGAAGCAGAAGATGCAGGCAGAGGATGACAGTTTCTGCGTTGACCTGTCGCACATATCAACGACTGGGAGTAACAGTTAACTCTTGCATTAGAGAGTTTGACATAAAAGGGATGAGAGTTTGCGGCTAAGCGGGTGTTAATCTCTCTCTCTCTCTCATCCATTGCTCATTATTCATGTCATTCCTTCCCTCCTTTCACTCTTCATCAACACTTTCCCCGTTCACCATTTTTCTCTCCCTCTCTCTTCCACATCCCTTCCCCCTTTCTTTCTCTCTCTCTCTCTCTCTCTCTCTCTCTCTCATCCGAATTCTTATCTACCAGTTCACTCCGTTTCTCTCTTCATGTTCTCCTCTCCGTTCCTTCCTCTTGCTCTTCTAATTCTTCCTCTCCACCTTCTCCTTAACCTTGTTTCTTCCTTTCTACTCCTCCATTAATCTTTCATTTCTCTCCCTTATTTTTCCCTTGCTTCGTGATCCATTATCATCCTCTTCATTTTTTTTTTTTACTCTCATTCTTTTGCACTCTTCCTTTCACATCATTCCTTCTCTGTGCTTATCTGTCTATCATTTTATCTATCTATCTACCGTCAAAGTCATTATCTCCATGTGTATATGTATGTACGTATGTATGTATATATGTATATCTACCTAGCTATCTCTCTATCTATATGTCTGTTTTTCCGCCTGTCTGTCTGTCTTTCTATTACCTGGCAATGCATCCTGTGAGGGGCTACCTAGACGAAAAACCTCTGGGCAAATCCGTCCCTACTCAGTAACGACACCTTCCCATTTCTCTCCTTATACTCCTCTTGGACTCCGACACCCTATCTTTCCAACCATACATTTTCTGTCATTTTTTTATCATTCTTTTTCTTTTTCATTTTTCTTTTTATTGGCGCCTGGTGGTTTAGTGGGTAATTAAGGTGCTCCAATCTGATTGAGCTGGTGAAGGTTCATATCCAAGGAGTGGTTGGGGTTTATTGCTCACGTAATGCCACTCAGGGATGAATGAGGCTGGTCACCCTCATCTTAAATGTCAGGACCAATCTGCTTAGCCCCGGGCTCCTACGCTCCTCATGGGGCAACGTAGGATTGGATGATGGATGGATGGATTTTCTTTTTATTCCCTTTCTCCTTCTTCATTCATTTATTTTCTTGCTTATTTCATGATCTCCTTCTGTCTCCCGTCTTCAGTTCTTTATCATTTCTATATTTACTATTTCTTTTACTTCCTCTTTATCATCCCCACCTCTTCTCTTCTCCATTTCCACTCTTCCTCCTCTTCTCTATTGTCTCCTGTCATCTCTTCCTCTTCATTCTCTCCTCCCTTTCATTCTCTCCTCCCTTTCTTATTTTCTTTTTCTCCACTTCTTCTCCTATCCATCTCCTTTTCCACTTCTCTCCTTCCTCATCTCTCCTCTTCTTCTCATCCTCTCTTCTTCTCCAGCTCTCATTTTCTCTCCTTCCTTTTCTCTTTACCTCCTCCTCCCAATTCCTTCTTCCCCTCCTCTCGCCATCTCTTTCCTTCCTCTCCTCCTCCACCTCCCTCTTCTCCTTTTTCACCTCCCCTCCACCTCTTATCTCCTTTCCTCTTCTCTCCACCCCCTCCACTTCCACTAAAAATATTCCCCCACCAAACACTTATAAATATGTTATCAAAGGTGAGGCTCAGGAAGAGAGTGAGATTTTTTAGGCTAGATTAAGTTCAAATATACCGAGAGAGAGAGAGAGAGAGAGAGAGAGAGAGAGAGAGAGAGAGAGAGAGAGAGAGAGAGAGAGAGAGAGAGAGAGAGAGAGAGAGAGAGAGAGAGAGAGAGAGAGAGAGAGAGAGAGAGAGAGAGAGAGAGAGAGAGAGAGAGCTAAGAGCATACTAAGCTGGAGGCATCAAAGGCGGTGGAAAGATGCCTGGTAAGAGAGAGAGAGAGAGAGAGAGAGAGAGAGGGGGGGGGGCTAAGAAGAGGGAAGAAGAGACGAAAGGGTAAAAAAAACTTGGAAACCAACAAGGCAGTGAAAGCAGACTGTAAACTAAGTAAATAAATAAATTAATAAATGAATAAACCAGAACTGAAAAAAAAAAGAGGAAAAAAGTAATGTGGGAGGAACAGGGAAACTAAAAAAAAAAAAAAAGATAGATTAAAAGGAAAATAATGACAAGAGAAAAAAAATGAGAACTAGGGGAAAGGGAGGAAAGAAACAAGAGAGAGAGAGAGGAAAAAATAGGAGACGGAGAGGAAAAGAATGAAAGCAGTAAGATGGGAGGTAAGAGGAAAGAGGGAAAAAAGAGGAATGATAAACAGAAATGAAGAAGGGAATGAACAGGACAGAAGAAAAACAGTGCAAGCTGGAATGAAGAATAGGTGTTGAAAATAAAGGAACTCTGTCTGTCTGTCTGTCTCTGTCTCTGTCCGTCTGTCTGTCTGTCTGTCTCTCTCTCTCTCTCTCTCTCTCTCTCTCTCTCAAGCAGAGGATGAAGCAGAGATTTTACACCGACAAAGAAGATACGCGAGAAAAAAAGGCGAGAAATGAGAAAATCAGAAAAAAAAGCAGTGAGGAAAGGAGGATAGGAGTGAGGTAAGAGAGGACAGAGTGCGGGTAGGCGGATAGATATAGGATAAGAGGCAAAGAGAAGATGATACAATAATAGGTGTGAGGCAAGAGATGAAGGAGAGAAGTTAGAGGGATGAGCAATGAGGATAGGAAGGAGAACTGAAGCAAGGGAAGATACGGAGTGCTGTTGCGCTAATAGATCATTATTAAGGAGCAATAAAAACAATGAAAGAGGATAGGACTGAGGGAAGAAATGAAAGATTGAGGATAGGAGAATAGAAGTGTGATGAGGAAAACCAATGGGGAAAGAAGGGATAGGAATGAGGCTAAAGATGACAGAAGTGAGGAAAGAAATAAAAGAGTGAGGATAGGAGGATAGACCTGTGATGAGGAGGAAAATTAGTGAGGAAAGGAGGGGAGAGGAGTGAGGCAACAGACGAAGGAACGAGAATAGGAGGATAGATGTTTTGAGATAAGGAGCAAAGGAGGGACGAGAGGCAAGTGGGTGTGATAAAAAAGATGAAAGAATGAGGATAGGATGGGCAATACGGATTACAACAAGGAAGAAAAGAGAGGATAAGAAAAAAGAGATAGGAAGGGATGAGGATAGGAGAACAGGACTGAGAGATGGGTTGGAGGAAGGACAGGTGTGAGGAAAGAGATGAAAGACTGAGGATAGAACGAGAGCTGTAAAATAAGAAGGATAAGCAGTGGGGAAACGAGGCAGTGGGGAAACGAGGATAGGAGAGAAATAATAAGTGAAATAGTGAGGTTAGAAGGACAGATTAGTGATAAGGGGTAAGGACTAGAAGAAAGGAGGATAGGCGTAAGGAGAAAGATGAAAGAATGAAATAAGGATGATGGATAAATCTGGGGAAAGTATTAAAGGAGCGAGTACAGAAGGATAGGTGTCAGGAGTGAGATAAAAGACTGAAATTAGGAGAAGAAAGGAGGACAGACGTAAGGGTAGAGACGAAAGAATGAAGTTAGGATGATAACTCGTCTGATATACTGCGCAAAGAAACGAAGAAAAAAGGACAGGCGTGAGGTAAATAAAGAATACAGTCTAAAGGAACCCCGAGCAAGAAAGGATATAAAAAAAACCCTACTTATTAACCTCTTCACTACCACGGCCGACTTAAGAAGGAGGTTACTGCAAGACAAAGACATTTTGCTCCGAGAAACGTCTTGTAGAGAAAATCGTTAATTCCTAAGCTTTAAAAATTTATCTTGGAGGGTTGCATGAGTAAAATACTGTATAAGAAGAGATACAGTAATGAAGAGATACTCGTATAAATATTCTTTGTTCACTGACATCACACTATTATTTTCAGGACAGAGTCTAACATAGAGCAAGGGGCAAGAGAAAGACTACTTAGATCACTACACGAGGGAGTATTTGCCTGGTAGAGAGGAAGGAGAGGAGAGAGGGAGAGACGAAGGGGTGAATGTGAAAGAGATTTATGAAGGATGAGAGGGTGAAGGAAGGTGAGAGGATGAGGGGGGGAAAGAAGGTGAAAGAAGGTGATAGGGTGATGGAGGTGAAGAGGGTGAGGAAAGAGGACATAGTACTGTAAAAAAGGTTAAGAGGAGAGAGGATGAGGAGAGGGTGAAAGAGGGTGATAGGGTTGAGGAGGAGTGAATGAGGGAGGGTGAGAGGCGAGAGGAGGGGCAGAGGGTGAAGGAGGGTGAAAGGGTAAAGGAGGGTATGAGGGAAGAGAGGGAGAAGAGGAAGGAGAAGGAAAGATAGTGAAGGAGTGTACGCGTAAACCTTGTAGGATCTATGAGAGAGTCACAATTGGACAAAGAATCACTGTTGAGTCAATGTTTGGCCTAGTAGGGAGAGACGGGGCCTAGGAGTGAGAAAGGAAGGAAGGAAGGAAAATGGAAGGAAGAGGGGAAGGAAAGAAACGCGGGAGGAGAAGGAGGAGGAGGAGGAGGAGAAAGTTAAGGTAAATGCTGATGCTGATGATGACAATAATGATGATGATGATGATGATGATGATGGTGATGTTTATGATGATGACAGTAATGATGATGATGATGATTTTTATAATGATGACAATAACGATGATGATGATAATGACGATAATGATGATGACGTGAGAAATGGTGGGGATGGTGAAAGGGGGGGAAGGAGAAGAGTATCTTTCTAATCTCTAAAAATAACTAAGAATTGATCAGAATAATTACCTAAACCAGATCAGTGAAAGGGAACGGGTTAGTGAGACTTTTTTAACTCTAACTGCGAAGGATTTTTTCTTGCTGAATAAAATCGTCTGGAACTAGTGAGAATAAATCAAAATGTAATAATGAATCGTCCAGAGATAATGAGAATAAATGGGTGCAGAATAACTAAGGGGTGTGAGTTAGAATAAATGATAATAAAATAACTAAGGTAATTGCAGTGGATGGATTTATTGTGTACTTGTTATTTACTCTACATTCCTGAATTACCATTAAAATCTTCAGCCTGAGAACATTATTATTATTTATTTCTTAGCTTTTTATTCATGATTTACTTTTCTTGTTTATTGTTCTTTGTTATTTATTGATTTCTTATTTATTCAGTTTAATATTATTTACTTTTCTTATTTATTATCATTTATTATTTATTTATTTCTTATTTTCTGATAATTATTTACTTATATCCATTTTCATTTTATAATTATTGTCTATTTATTTTTCTTTATATATTTATTTAACTATTATTTGTCTATTTATTTTTTCTTACATATTTCTTATTTTTTCTTATTTTTTATTATACATTATTTATTTCCAGAAGATTTTATTCAGCCCAGGAAAGACTACCGTAGAAATAAATGGGTTAATAAAGGCTATACCTAACCCCTCTGGCAAGAAAAATCCCCCTAAGCACAGGAAACTAGAGATTAACGAGAACTAAATCCCCCAATTGAAATAGCCTCCTCCAAGCTGAATTAAATCGCCTGGGTGTACGGGAATAATAATAATAATAATAATAATAAAGAAAATAATAATAATAATAATAATAATAATAATAATGATAATAACAATAATAATAATAATAATAATGGAAGAACAGTTTTGATGAGGACCTTAATTATTCGTTCCGGGTGTCATATTGTAAGGACAGGGGGATTGGCTTGAAGGACATATATTCATACATACATACATACATACACACAAACATACATAACATGCACATATATACAGACACACATTTATAAAAACACACCAAAACATATAGACTGAGAGATGGTTAGACAGACAGTTAGAGGTGTATGAATGGATGAGAGAGAGAGAGAGAGAGAGAGAGAGAGAGAGAGAGAGAGAGAGAGAGAGAGAGAGAGAGACATGGCTGGATAGATGGATAAATTGAGTTTGGTTCATTGATTAAAGGATTATATTACAAAAGTCACACACACACACACACACACACACACACACACACACACACACACACACACACACACACACACACACCTTCCTGTTTATTAGTGTGTATGTATAATGTGTGTATTCAGCAAACGTCCGCACAAAGACATCTCACTAATGACTTATTCTGCCCCCCTTCTTATTAATGAAACCCGCTACAGGCAGTGTGTGTGTATGTGTGTGTGTGTGTGTGTGTGTGTGTGTGTGTGTGTGTGTGTGTGTGTGTGTGTGTGTGTGCAGTGGGTGGTTAGGTGTGTAATGGGCGAGGAAGAAGCCACTTCCACACGCCACTTAGATACACGCCTCTCTCGCTGCATGCACTCATCACACTGCACGCACTCAACTTGTCTCGCTGCACGCGCTCTACTCATCACACTGCACGCACTTTTGCTGCCCTTTCTCCTTGTTACTGTCTCCTCATTCTTCACGCTGCCCTCACTCTCAACGCCACCTTAGCTACTCATGCTTAATTCTCTAGTCTCACCGCACGCTACTTATTTTTCTCCACGCTGCTTTCACCGCTTACTCCTGACTTCTCATGCTGCCATTTCTGCTCTCTTTAGTTCCTCCTCTCTTCTCTCTCTCTACTCTTTTCTTCACGCTGCTTTTCACTGCTTGTTCCTGATTTCTCATGCTGTCCTCGCTGATCACTCTTCACCCCTCACGCTGTTTCCTCTCACCAAGCCCCTCACAGTAAAGTAAATTTCACTGCTTGCACCCCACTCATCGCTCAGCCTCCACTGTCCTCTCCTTACACAGCTTTTATTGGTCATTCTTCGCTATAATACAATAAAAAGGACACGACTCTCTTAGGCGCTCGGGTTGGAGACTGCTTGTGATGTGTGTGTGTGTGTGTGTGTGTGTGTGTGTGTGTGTGTGTGTGTGTGTGTGTGTGTGTGTGTGTTATGAGTGAGAGCCTAATATGTAATCGATAGAGCACGCCTTAAAAAAAACACACACGCACATACACATGTAAGGACATACTACTTACTGCACTCACTTTAATGTCTTCCTCTAGTGGAGTTGAACCCAGGTTTATGTGACTGACAGACAAAGACCCCCATACATTCAAATTAAAGGCGGTAGTGGAACAAATGGTATGAGAGAGAGAGAGAGAGAGAGAGAGAGAGGTACTATGAAAGCTGTAAACCTATTGACAGTACTCTCGCTACACCATACAGAGTACAGATTACATTACATAAGCGGATACAATGTGCCCGAATGGAATATGTAATAGCGTAGTGCATCCATCGACTCTTTTGTAATTCTGTTTGCACTCTCAGCTACTTTTCCTACATCCTCTCTTTGTAATTCGACCCTTTGCACTGTTTTTGTAATCCCATTCTGTCTCTCTGTCTGTCTGTCTGTCTGTCTGTCTGTCTCTCTCTCTCTCTCTCTCTCTCTCTCTCTCTTATCTGTCTGTCTATCTATGTATCTCTAGTTACATCACTCATTTACCCACCTGCTGTAACTGCTTCTTTATTTTCCTTCATACACTTCGATCGCATAAGATTTCCATCCACTCTCTCTCTCTCTCTCTCTCTCTCTTAAATTCCACCACCAAAACCGTGTAGTTTTTCCAATCATACGATACCATCCACTGAAATAGTATAAATAATTCTGAGTACCTTTCCATTTCATTCTGCATGATCCGTAATAAAAAAATAAAATAAAAAAGCTGTTTTCCATTTTCCTTTGGTAAGACTTAGAATAAAATGATAAAAACAGAAAATAGAAAATAAAAAAAATAAGTGTTTGTATTACGATTTTATAAAACTTATAAAAAATGAAAATATTCAAATCTTTTCGTTCCACCAATAGTGTCCAGTCACTTAAGGTAATTGAGAGAGAGAGAGAGAGAGAGAGAGAGGGAGAGAGAGAGAGAGAGAGAGAGCAAATATTTTGAGGTCTTATAAAGTAGGCTATATCTATTTATTTATCCTTGAATCTATATGTCTATCTACCCTTTTATCTATATAACTACCTATCTACCCTTCAATCTATCTATCTATCAATAGGATGTATTTTGAAATCTCAGACACCATCCTCACATTCTCTCTCTCTCTCTCACCTATGAATATTAATCTTATCATTTTTCCCTTTTTCCACTGTGCTTCTCCATCCTCTCATTTTTACCCAGCGAATCTTCCCCCCACAAAAACATAAACACACGTGCGCCATTTTCTGTATCTGCTCTGTGGGCTGGAGAGTTCGGCTGGGCAAGTGAGCGGGAATTTTGATTGGGTGGAGGCCGAGAACGCTACTTCTAAAGAGAGAGAGAGAGAGAGAGAGAGAGAGAGAGAAAGTGTTGATTGCATATATAAATTGGGGAAATAATTGGCGGTAGGTGAGGCATTGAATTTACCTGTATAATTTATTCATTTTTTTTTTCTGTAAGGAGGAAGGGGATTTCTTTTTTCGGTGCCGAGTTGCATGGGCATCCGAAGTCGATGTTGTTGATGATGGTCGTGAGGATGAAGGAGAAATGAAGCAGAAAGTCATTATCTTCATCAACATCATCGTCATCATCATTATCATCGTAAATGACGCAGATAGAGTCATCACCATCATCATAATTTCAACCTTTTTTCCCACCTGAGGATGGGGTGACGTCGGGAATAGAAAAGGAAGATAAAGTATGGAAGTGGGAGAACCATCACGTGCAGACCTAGTGGAATGGCCAAGATTCCTCCACACACCATTCACGAAAATACAGTGTTGATTTACTTTCGCCCCTGCGGTCCGATGACATTTTTTTCCTCCTTTATTTTTCCTATTGCCATTTTTTTTTTTTAAAGTTTAGGGAGACTTTTCTGTTTTATTATTACTAGCACCAGATTTTTTTTTTTTTTAGGGGAGACGATTTGGGGTGACGGGGTGAATGGAGGCTACATCTAACCCTTCTAAAGACTCACCTTGGCTGAATAAAATCGTCTGGTGGCGGCAGAAATGACATGGAAAAGGGTTGTCGTCGTGAAGAGTTTAACTGTGGAAAATAGTTAACTAAATGGCTGTCTTTCTTTTTTTCTTTTATTTTGTTCTTTTGTATTAGGCTACCTGGTTGTAGGATCTCGGGCAGGTTTTAGGACTCCTTCAATATGCAAGAGAAAGAGACTCCAGGAAGAAGAAACGACAAATGAACCAGGAAAATATTGAAGCCAGGAAATAACTCTTCTGGAAAAAAAAAAAAAAAAAGCAGTTAAGAAGCAATTTGGTGTATTATTTATGCTGCTTGAAGTAAAACGTAAAATTTTTTATATGTAGTGTCCAGCCCGTGTTATGATGACGGAGCCAAAATGAGCTAGGGTCGAAGTTACCGTTGGTCAGGGTTTATTTGGGGACGACATGGACCTGAGCCGAAGCAGAAGTGTGCATTTTGATTTCAGAGTCGAGTTGCACGGGAGTCGAATTTGTCGGTGATGGTTGACGAGGGTGGTGACGAAACGAAGGCAAACCGAACCGGAGGATGATAACGAGGAAGAGGAGGACTCTGGGAGGTGAGAGAAGGGATTGGTGGGGGAGTGGAGGGGAGAGGAGTTGGGAAGGAGCCGAGAGGAAGGAGGAGGGAAGGGAATGGGGGACGAAGATGGGGACGGAAGGAGATGAGAGGAAGGGGGAAAGAAGGGGTGAGAAAAGAAGAGGGTTGGGTACGGGGGAGAAAATAGAGGAAAAGGGATACGGAAAGGGGAGAGGGAGGCAGGGGAAGGAGAGGTGGAGAAGGGGGAAGGAGAGAGAAGAGAAGGGGAAGGGGAAAAGAGAGGAAGGTCTAGGGGGGAAAGGAGGAGGGGATGAAGAAAGGAGAGGACGAGAAGATGAGAAGGAGAGACGGGGAAGGGAAGGTAGAGGAAGGGAAGAGGAAAACAGGAAGGGGAAAAAGTGAAAGAAGGGGAGGGGAAAGGGAAGTGGGAAGAAGAGTTAGGGGGGAAAGGGGAAAGGGGGAGGTGTTATAGGAGGCGCCGGATCTGACACATGAGCCGGAATCAGCAACCTGTAGAGTGCCGAGGGTGTGACCAGGCCGAAATATCCAAGTCAGGAATTTCTCTCGTCAGCTCTTGATGGGAATAGCCGAGTGCGTTGCAGAGCCGAGTGTGCATGGTGGGGGGGGGGGATGCGAATGAGGGCATGTGTGTAAGAAAAAAAAAATGTGCTGTGCTGTGCAGTATTAGGATGAAGAAGTGTGCATGGGAGGTAGATTATACCGTGGAGTGTTTATTGGAATAAGGAAGTGTGCATGAGAGATAGTTTGTACTGTGGAATGGGCAGTGTTCATTTAAGATAAAGCGTGTATTAAAATTAAGGAGTGTGACTGAGTGAAAGACTGTACTGTGAAGTGTGTATGAAAATATAGGAGTGTGAATGAGATAAATTGTGCTGTGAAGTGTGCATTAAAATAAAGGAGTGTGAATGAGCGATAGACTGTGCTGTGAAGTGTGTGTAAGAATGAAGGAGTGTGTATGAAACGATTAGGGATTGTGTAGTAGAGTGAAGAAGTGTGCAGCATGAGAAAGACTGTGCCATGGAGTGAGTACATAAGAAAGTGTACGGCGAAAAATAAAAAAATAAAAATAGAAACGAGGCCATCGTACTGAAGGGATAACACTTTCAGGCTCCTATGACTTGCTCAGCTGAATAAAATCGTCTGGCGTAAGGTGTAATTAACTGCTAGAGCTGTCCCGATCGTGAGTGGGTTAATGGTGACGGCATTAACGTTCCCATGTTCTTATGCTCGCAGTGAAGTGTTAATGTGAGCTGTTTTATGCGATTTTTATATTCACTGCTTCTGTGTGTGTGTGTGTGTGTGTGTGTGCTACGAAGCCTCCATGTCAACGAAACAGCGGTTAGTTACATGCATCAACACCACCACCATGTCATCCATAACACCAGCGAGCACTTATTTTCCTAAACACAAATATCAAGAGAGAGAGAGAGAGAGAGAGAGAGAGAGAAGTTTTGTACATGTAAGCTTCCTGACTCAGCTACCCCCTACCCCCCTCCACCACCTCCCTCTTCCGCTCTATCACGCTAAGTTGCCAGATTGCACTTACTGAGGCCAATTTTAAAACCAATTTCGTCATTATTTCCCCCTTATTTAGTTACTCAAAAATAAGCGTGGCTCTATTTTTTTATGCTAATATTTGGCCCCATTTATTTGACTTCAAACCCATACTACTTGCACGGAATCATCATCAATTATCATCATTATCACTATTTAAATCTCTCGTCCCACCTAAGGATGTTTTGGGATAGGGTAAAAAAAAAAAAAAAAGTCGGAATTGCTTACAGATGAATAAAGTTTTTGACCATTTTTTCTCGGGAAAATCTAGCAACCCTGTACGATACCAAGCACAACGCAGTGTCTCTACGCACCGTATCACGTTCAATGTTAATACAGGCGCCACAAGGATTATTCTACCTTACAAGACTTGCTATACCTTTCTAATATACCTTGCGATACCTGAACTTGCACATTATACCTTCCACACCACCTAGAATCCGTGCAAGTCTGATGAACCCAAGTGATTGTGAGTTTAGAGGGGATAACTGTAACTGCTATCAACGCAAGCACCCGTATATCGATCCCCCACCCACTACAGCACGCAAACTTGGACTGAGGATTGACTGTGTTGCAGCTGCGGAATTCAAGGTTAAGAATGTAACCGCCACAGAGGTACTTTCTTCTTAATATATCTATAGTACATTCACTTTAACTTGGAGGAGATTTTCGTCCCTTAGCCTACTTCTAGCATCTCTGTCAGCTTTAGGCAGTTGTCCGGTCATGCACCCTTTCTAAATTACTGCACTTTTTCGTGATTAATGCCATAGTGTTAACCTCGTGTTACAGCTCGGCATCCAAGGTGTGTATGGCAGTTTCACGCCCAGTTAAAGTGAATAGAGTATAGATACCACGGGCTTCAATGAAACAAGGGTGAAAAGTAGAAGGAAAAAGAGGCTAGATGTATGTGAATCGACTGAACCAGGATGTGTATGACTAAGACTATACTGCTTTCGCTATAACTTGGCCCAGGTTTTTGTCCTTTTGTAGCTCTTGTAACTTACTGGAGAGAAAAAGACTGCTATGGTTCTGCATCCGTTTCGTAGTACTGTTTCGTGACGATTATCATTTCCTAGTTTTAATCTGTTATTACAACTTAGCATGCATGATGGAAATAAGGCAATTCTAGGCCAAGGTAGAGTGAAAGGAGTACACCAAGAGATTGTATACAGCCTTGAAATGTTTCAAGGTCCACCACACGAACGCTTCAAAGATCAGTGTATTTTGCTAATATTTTATCTAGTATCACCTAACAATTTATCTTGCTAACGTTTTATTTTTATCAGCTAATATTTTATCATTATCAGCTAACATTTTGTTAATAATATTTTATCATTCAGCAAACATTTTATCTTATTAACGTTATATTAACCATCAGCTAACGTTTGATTTCGGCTAACATTTTCTTCCTAGCATTTCATATACTATCAGCTAGCATTTATTCTTACTAACATTTTATCTACTATCAGTTAACATTTTGTCTTACAAACATTTTATCTATCAGCTAACATTCTATCTTACTAACACTTTAACCACCTCATATACCAAAGCCTCACAACCTAATCCACTTATTGTAACCATTAATTCTTAACTTCATGTTCCAAATCCACACCACAAAATTTTGAAACGGAAAAAAAAAAATAGAAATGATTTTGTAAGGTTGGGTGGCACATTTCTGTCAGATGAAAACACACCAACTATATAACCACCGATTCACACACACACACACACACACACACACACACACACACACACACACACACACACACACACAAATCCAAGAATTCACGCCACGTCAAATTCTGCAACATTTAAGACACCGAACAATGTATGGGAATTTGTAAGATTTGTGTGATTGATTTTTTTTTTTTTAATGCAGCAGCGCACTTCAGCGTCACGCCTCACAGGCTACTGCTTTTTAACATTTACTTTTTTCTTTCAGTCGTTTTACTAATTTCAGGAGAGTGCTGAAGGCTGTATGTAACCCCTTCAGTTGAGGAAATAAAAAGTAAATTAGAATAAATCGCTTGGAGGAGCAGCACAACAATCGTGACGACAGTGGATTCAAGGTCATTCAATATCAGCTGCTTTGCTTTATTGACACACACACACACACACACACACACACACACACACACACACACATATTGCTCCCGTTATTGACCCTCTCTCAAAACACACACATGTTGCTCGCGTTGCGACACTCCCCCTCCCACCCCCCACACACGTTGCTTTCATGCTGTGTTCATCGTTCGTTTCTTTATTGGCCTTATTTATTGCTATTATACAAACAGAATCAGAATAAAGTAACTAAGGGTAGGCTAAGTGAGAATCATTGGTCTCTCTCTCTCTCTCCCCCCCCCATCTCAGTATGTGTGCGTGTCTGTGCGTGTGTGTGCGTGCGTCTGTGTGTGTCTGCATGCATGTGAGAGAGAGAGAGAGAGAGAGAGAGAGAGAGAGAGAGAGAGAGAGAGAAAGCAGGATGAAGAACAGAAGAGGTAGAAGAGAAAGACTGGACTGGAGATAGCAAAACGAAAATGAGAAGAAAGAGACGGAGGAACAGAAAGAAAATGGTAGAGCAGAACAGAGACAAGTGATAATAAGGATGAATAGAAGAAAGATGATATGAAGAGAAGACCCAAAATACAGAAAAATATAGAGGAAGAGGAAGGAGGCGAAGGAAAAAAAAAAGGAATAGGAGGGATAGGAGAAGAGAAGGAGAAAGAAAAAGGGACAGATGAAAATGAAGGGATAGGAGTATGAGAAAAAGGGATAGAAGTAGAGGCAAAATGAATAGAAGAGATAGTAGAAACAGAAGACGAGAAAGAACAAATAAAGGAGACTGAAGAAGATGAAGAGGATAGTAAAGATAGAAAGAAGTGATGGAAGAGGTGGAGGAGAGAGAGGTCATTCTGCAGTTGAAAAAAAAGGAAAGAAGAGATCCATGAGGAGAAAGAAGGAAAAGAAAAATATAAAGAGAAAGCACAGACATTAAAAATGGAAGAGAAAGAAGAGAGAAGAATGATGAGACAGGCAGAAGAATGAAATAAAGAGAAAACCAGGAAAATTAGACGAAAATGAAAAAAATTACGCATAGTAGCGAAAACGGTAGCATTATTTCTCGTTTTCTGCCCACCCTGTAAAAAGAAAACGAGAGGTGAGAGGCGAGGCAGGGGAAACTCCTTGAATCGGGTGATGTTTTATATATTATTCCTGCTCTCCTGACGATTTTATTTATGTTTTGAACCCGAGGAATTGGATATACAGCTTCATTAACCCCTTTTGTACCAGAGATCCTTCCTAGGCTGAAGGAAATCGTCTGGAGGCAGCATGGGTAAACTACAATCTTTCTGATCTAATCGTCGTTTCTTCAGTGGCAGAAAATGACAATACTTCTTCCAGACAGGCATCATAGTCGAGTGTTAATCTGTTGCCACGAATCCGTATTCATGATGAAGAGACGGCAATTTTAGGTCAAGTTTGAGCAAAGAGAGTATAATATATATTGTCATTGTTGATGCTGTTGTAGTCCCAGGTTCATATAAAAATGCGAACCCTGTGTACTGCAGGCTGAAAATATCCTCTTACAGCCCACCATCCTTTCGAGGGGATAGGGAGGGGACTGACGGGCTTTTGCATAACCTGGTAGCTCCACCGAACGGCCATATCGGTGCCATCACGTGAAGGCGTCCCGCTTGAGCACTTTTCTTCACACTGATCCAAGTGAAGGTAAGCGGAGGCAGCCTTAATACGTGGGAAGTTAGGCTCGTCCAAAAAGTCAAATCTGATAGGGTAATATTAACTTAATGCTGGAGGAGGAGGAGGAGGAGGAGGGAAGAATGAGGAGGAGAGTGGTGATGGTATAATGATGCTGATAACGATAAGAGGGAAGAAAGAGGAGAATGATGATGATGATGATGACATAATGACAAAAATGATAAGACGAAGGAGGAAGAAGCGGAAGAAGAAAATGGCTGCAAAACTTTTCCGTTCCAAAGAAAACTGAACAAAAAGAAGCCTAATTTTCAAGTCCCTTCATTTCGAGATGCCTGGACACACTGCACTTAGAAAGGCTGGAGGTCACAGGCAGAAGGAAATACAAAACTGAGGGAAACAGTTCCAGAGTTGACCATCTGTAAGTAGGAAAAGAGAGAAAACGTTAACTCAGATTATGGAGCTGGATGGAAATGTGTTGGGAATACGTAGATAGACGGGTGCTGCGTGCCTGCCGAAATGAGCGAGGAATGAAAAAAAAAATTATTGATCAAAATACAGAGAGAGAGAAAGAAAGAGAGAGAGAGAGAGAGAGAGAGAGAGAGAGAGGGAGAGAGAGATTAGTTTATAAGGCTAGAAGAGATCCTTACAGGGTAGACCGAAGGAAATTGACCAACTAGCGACTGCCTACAATGTAAAACGGTTCGAAGCCACTCAGGGTACGAGAGAGAGAGAGTAAGAAAGGCCTAAGGAAGGAGGGAATAGGTGAAAATAGATATTGATAAGGAAGAGAAAAGAAAAAGAGACGAGAGAGGAAAAGAGAGGAATCTGGGTATGCACAAAAGTTTAAGTGGGTGTCGGCATTTTCCCTCTGCAGAGGTGGACAGGAGAGAGAGAGAGAGAGAGAGAGAGAGAGAGAGAGAGAGAGAGAGATAGTACTCAAGCAAGCGAACCATGAAGATAGGCAGGACTTAGGTGATCAGGAAGAAAATTGCACTAGTAACCAAGGAGACGAAAAACACGATAGTTCAGTTCCCATTCCACTGGGAGAATACGTAACGAAGCTCCTCTCTCTACTTGACTATTCTGTTGGACGAGCAGGAAGAGGTAGGGACAAAGTTGGCTCTCTCTCTCTCTCTCTGTCGTTTTTCCTTTCCTTTGGGGATAGTGTTCGCTTTGGCTATATGACTTGTGTGTGTCTGTGTGTGTGTGTGTACTGTATTGAAGGGTTTTGGAGAGTGAAGGGAAAGAAATGACAACTGAAGGAAAGGAAAGGAAGGAAAGATGAAAATGAGCAATGGAAAAGGAAAGACAAAGGGAAGGAAAAAAAGGAAAACAAAAAAAAAGACAAGGGAAGGAAAGGGAAGAGAAGCAAAAGGAACGGAAAGAAATGAAAACAAGAGGAAACAAAGAAAAAAGAAGGGCAAGAAAGAGAAAGGACAGAAACACAGGAAAGAAAATGAAAAGAAAAGGGGAAGGGAAGGGAAGGGAAGGAAAGGAAAGGAAGGAAAGGGAACGAATAGGAAGGACAAAAAAAAAATCTGCTGAACAACGATGTTTTGAAGAAAAGTGAAAAAAAAAAATAAGGATTATATTTAGACGATGAAGAGGAAATGGGATAAAAAAAAGATTGAATTTTGTTTGCCTCAGTTACGAAGCGCTAGGGAGTTTCTCTCTCTCTCTCTCTCTCTGTCTGTCTCTCTCTCTAATCTTCTCTTTCCTCTCCTTCCTTTGTATTGTTTCCTCTTCATTTGCTCTATTCCTCCTCCTTTCTTCATACACCATTCTGTCTGTCTGTCTGTCTGTGTCTCTCTCTCTCTTTCCCTCTCTCTCTCTCTCTCTCTCTCTCTCTCTCTCTCTCTCTCTCTCTCAGCTTAGTGACAAGCCTTATCAGTTCTGGAAACAGATAAGTGATAGACTTCAAGAAGATAAGAAAATGATATTAGTGGAGGGGAGGTGGGGGTAATGATAAGTAGTGATGAAGGTCATGTGGTTGTGATGAGTGGTGCAGTGTGGTGGTGGTGAAAGCATGCAGTATGGTAGTGGTGGAGTATAATACAGGTGATCTGTGATAGTAATAGGGTTGTTTTAAGTAAAATAATGTAAATCAGAGTGAAAAAATCATGATTTAAGTCAAAATGGATTTTTTTTAAAAATAAACAGATGGAAAAAGAAGATATAGAATGTGATGGGTGTGTATTGTACAGATGCATAAAGTGTGCTAGTCCTGTACTCTTCTTGTACTGATCCTGTATCAAGTCAGTCACCAGTGAACCACTGCCTTCTGTTACAAGGCAAGTATCATAAGTTAAACACAGGAGAGAAGGCTCTTTTGTTGATAACAATAAATGTAATTATGTTCATTGGTGACATAGAGCTCAACTTTTCTTTGAATGCATAGTTACATAATTCAGTCTAACGATTATGATCCAGATTTGACAAAATATAAAAGACAAGTTGGCAACTTTGATTAGTATCTGACACACAGCGATGCAGCAGCATGAGTCACCTCCCCCATACCAAGTAGTGCTGGCCTGCGCTGCATATGCTTACTCCCACTTCCCAGTCACGTTATTATATTGTAAGTTTGTTTATTTGAACTGTGATATATAATCATGCCTAATGGACACGTTGCAGCAATTGGGAAGAAAAAAAAAACCATGGTGCACTCTTAATTGAATTTCCAAAACTGATACAAAAATATGGTTTCACTTAACACTGGCAATGGTTTAGTACCGTGCAAGAAAATGTCTTATAAAAGTGAAAAGTTGATTTAAATAAAAATCCGATTTAAACAAAAAAGATTATTATTTTTTTTTATTATTATTTTTAAATCGGCGATTTTTTCCAACTCGGGGTGGTGATGAGTGCGGAGGTTTAGGTAAGCAGTGTGGTAGTGGTGGAGTAGAGGTGGTCTGTTGTGGTGATGAGTGGTGGAGTGTGGTGGTGAGGTTAAGTATTGTTGAAGTGGTTGTGTGGTGGGTAATGATCTGTGGCGTGGTGGAATGTTGGAGTGTGGTGGTGAAAATAAGTAGTGTGGTAGTGGCGATAAAGTGGTGAAGGTATGAGGTGTTGTGGACATGAGTGGTGGAGTGTAGTGGTGTAGGCAGGCAGTGTAGTAGTGGTGATGAGTGATGTGGTAGTGGTGATGAGTGGTGTGCAGTGGTGATTTGTGGTGTGGTAGAGCTTGGTTGGTATGTTAACGTTGTGTGGCTGTGTCTGTGATGAGTGGATATGGTGGTGGTGTATGGTGTGATGGTGGTGAGCAGAGCGGTGATGCATTTGTGTGGTGGTGGTGTGGTGATACTGTGATGGAGACTGTGAGTGGTGGTGTGGCAGTGAGAGGTCAGTGATGGGGGTGGAGGAGATGACTGGTATGGTGGATATGAGTGGTGTGGTGGTGATGAATGTTGTGACTGTGATGAGTGGAGTGGTAGTGATGAGCAGTATGGTGCAGATGAGTGGTAGTATGGAGATGGATATAAGTGGTGTGGCGATGGGGATGCGTGGTATGGTGGAGATGAGTGGTAGTGTGGTGGTGGAGATGGGTGGTGTGGTGGAGACTGGTGGTGTGTTGGAGATAAGTGGTGTGGTGGAGATGATTGGTGGTGTGGTGGAGATGAGTGGTACTGTGGTGGTGGAGATGGGTGGTGTGGTGGAGACTGGTGGTGTGTTGGAGGTAAGTGGTGTGGTGGAGATGATTGGTGGTGGTGGTGGAGATGAGTGGTGTGGTGGAGATGACCGGTGGTGTGGTGGAGAAGAGTGGTGTGGTGGAGATGTGTGGTGTGGTGGAGACTGGTGGTGTGTTGGAGATGAGTGGTGTGGTGGAGATGTGTGGTGTGGTGATGAGTGATGTGGTGGAGATGACTGGTGGTGTGTTGGAGAAGAGTGGTGTGGTGGAGATGTGTGGTGTGGTGATGAGTGATGTGGTGGAGATGACTGGTGGTGTGGTGGAGATGAAAGTGGGTGAGGAAGAGCGTCAATTTGTGGTGACAGGGGAAGTGAGGTTTGCAAAAGTTGGCCACGACCTGGATCCCTGGTGGAGAGAGGGTGGAGGGGAGGGGGAGCAGGGTGGAGGAAGTATGACGAGGAGGTAGGTGGAGGGAAGCGTAGAAGGGGTGAGGGAGGAGCCGAGGATGGGGAGAGGAGGGGAAGTGGAATGGGTGTGGTTGGGAGGGGGAAGTGGGTGGATTGGGGTGTGGAGGGGACGTGAAGGTCATGTGGACGGGATTGGGAGGTTGGGGGAGGGAGTGTGGAGGAGACGGGAAGTGGATGGAAGGGGGTGTACGGGGTTGTGGAGAAGGAGAGGGAGATGTGGTGAGGGGTGTCGAGGGGAAGGAGAGGTGGGTAGAGTTGTGAAGGGGTGTGGAGGTGAGGATGAGGTGGAAGAATGGGAAATGGAGGGGAGGAGGACATTGGTATATCGAGACTTCGGGGTGGAAGGGGGTGTGGAAGGGAGGGGAGGTAGGTGGAGGGAGGTGTGAGGGAAGGAGGAGTAAAAAAAGATGGATGGTAGGGACAAGAGGATGGGTGGGTGGAGGGTTAAAGGAGTGTGTAAAGGGGAAGGGGAAGGGAAAATGAGGCAGATGGAGAGGGGAGGTTAGAGGAAGAGGGGAGAGAGGTAAGGGGAAGGGTGGAGAGGTGACAGACGGAGCAGAGGCGTGTGGAGAGGAGAGAGCAAGGATGAACGGGAGAAATGGCAAGTAGAGGAACATACAGAAAGGTTGGGTAAAGGGAGGGGAGTGACAAAGGGGATGCTAATGGTGACAGACAGAGAAGGGGGAGGGGGGCTTGAAGAGAGAAGAAGGAGTGGAGAGGGGGAGGGGAAGGGTGGAGAGGGATAGGAGACGAAAAAGACTGGGAGGGGGTTGTGATGAGAGGGGATATGAAGAACGAAAGGTCGTCACAGCAAAGTTGACTGGAGAGAGAGAGAGAGAGAGAGAGAGAGAGAGAGGCGGTGATGGTGGTGGTAAGGGAAATTCCGGGAACTAATCTATATCTTATCTATAGCTGGGTTTTTTAGGTCATCAGTTCACCCGTCTCGTTCATGTTACGTACAGTACAGGCACTACTCTCATACCGCTGACTGTAGGGCTCTTGTTCTAGCTTGACCAAGAGCCTAAGTCCATTTCAGCTCAGGTGATGGGTCAGCCGTAGTCAGATTCGTTGGTCGATTTGTCAGAGTAACCAAGGAGACCCATTCCAACCTCAAAATCAAAGCCTATAAATTTTCATGCTACCACGACTTAGTATTCAAGCTGTGAGAGTAGCCCTGTTGCCTCAGATGAAAACAAGCCATCTAAAGTTGACGAAACTAACCTGTGCCTCCTCCTCCATTAGTTGCCGGAAGCAGTGATCAGCCAGCACCTGCCCTGCCCTGCCCTGCCTGCCTTGCCTTGTCCTATCTTGCCCTGCCCTGCCCTGCTGCTCATACTTTCCCCACTAGTACCAAGAAAAAGGACAGTCAGCTGGAGAGTGGATGTGGAAGGTGGACTGTGAGGAGTGAGCACTAAGCAATATACAGAACGGTGACCAGTGGGCAGCGAACAGAACAGCATTAAACAGTGAGTAGTAGGCAGTGAAAAGCGAGCAATGAACAGCATAAAGTGAGCAGCAAGCAACAGGTAGTGGGCAGTGAACAGTAAATGGTGAAGAGTGACTAATGGGCAGTGAACAGCGAGTAATGGACTGTGAGAAGTGTCTAGTGAGGAGTGTGAAATGTACAGAAAGCAGTGAACAGTAACCACAGAACATCGAACAGTACAGAGTGACGAGTGAGCAGCGAGGAGAGCACTGAGCAGCGATGTGTGAAGGTGGGCATGAAGCAGAGTGGGAACTGAGGGAACGCCTGGGACGGGCCCTCAAGTCCACCGCCAGGGACGTGTTGCTCCTTCTGTACAGACAACGGTGGGTACGGTCCTATTCTGGGCAGCATGATGAGGCTTCGTAGCACCTCTTCCTTGGTGATTTATTAAGCATATTATAGCTCACCATTCGCTGGATATGATGTGTATATAGTCTTAACATCGACGCAGTTCGCCTCTGCAACACAAACAGTTATTAATTTGTTAATGTGCTGAATAAATCGGTGAGGAAGTGGTGCTACGGTGTTACCAAGGTCTTCCTCACCCTCACAACTTTCACTTCTCTCTCTCTCTCTCTCTCTCTCTCTCTCTCTCTCTCTCTCATCTTGGCCCGTACTGATGCACCCGACTCTCTCTCTCTCTCTCTCTCATCTTGTCCCGTACTGATGCACCCGACTCTCTCTCTCTCTCTCTCTCTCTCTCTCTCTCTCTCTCTCTCTCATCTTGTCCCGTACTGATGCACCCGACTCTCTCTCTCTCTCTCTCTCTCTCTCTCATCTTGTCCCATACGGATGCACTCGACCTGACTGACGGATATGAACTGTTGCTTGATATATTTTCTCTATGAATTGTCAACAACCCTCTCATGGTAGGGATAACTGTATAATTCCATTCCAGGTAACGACAGACAAGGTTACTCAGCTGATATTGAGTCATAGGAGTCTACATGATAAGCTTACTGAAATTCACTAAACCTCAGACCCACAAAGCACTACTACCTGATAATATACCGTATATGTCGGTTTTCTGAATCTTTGCCCTGTAAGTGATAATTCTTAGATCTAAAGTAAACAGTAGATTGAAATTAACTCAAAAGGTTCGGTGTAAGGCCCTGCAAAGTACTCATAATTTTTAAGTGTAATGGAAACAGTAATACAGTATTAATAATATGTTGGAAAATTTTCAAAGTGTGGCCCTGCTAAATGTGAAGCAGTTTTGAGATCATCCAAAACTCAATAATTCTGGAGGAGAATTTACTGGATAAGTGTAGTGGCGAAACAGTTGAAGAGAGTGTTTGTATGTGGTCAAGAAGAGGGAGGAAGGAAGGAGGGAGGAGAACAGGAGGGAAGGAGAAAGGGCAAGGGAGAGGAGGAATATTTTTGACAGGTTCAAGAGGGGCAGGAGAGGAAAGGAGGAAGAAGAGAGAGAGAGAGAGAGAGGTATGCGTTGACCGTCTTATCAGTGTTATCATCAGCGTCACCACTCCCATTATTCTCTGTCGCTCAGGGCCAGTGTTCATCACTGGGATTAACCCCTTCACTACGATGCTATCTTTATCAGTTTTGTTCTTCCACCACCAAATGATTTTAATCAGTTTTAAGTCTTCTGTACAGGGTCTTCTTTACCTCGAAATATGTTCATTACCTGGAATTGCAAATGGGGACCTAATTCGCAAATCGCCGGTTGTACATGAGAGTGAGGAAATGTGGGAGTGTTTTCTTTATCAGTTAGTGTTTGTGATTGCCCCCTAACCACGAAATATTTCCCATACAAATTAGGCGAGAACCCGACACTTTTGCGATGATTCTGGATAGACATAAGCCATCATACGTCTAATTTTGGCCAGGCTTTGCAGTACTCGTGTGCCAAACACCATCTGATACGACACTTCTTTGTAACTTTACCACATAAAATAACATAAAACATTCTCTCATAAGTATGTAAAACTTCTCTAAAGCATAACATACGCCAAATCTACCAAACACGACCAAACAGAACATTTTCACTTTTGTTGTTGTTGTTGCCCCAAATTCATCTGGACGTGAACCTGGTGGACTGCAGGGTGATGTCGTCCTTCTCCTGCAGCGGGATGGTTATATGAGTGCCACCACGTGAAGGCGCCCCCCTTCAATCCCACATCCTTCTGTAACTCCCACCAAGTACCACTTCATACATTCTTCCGTCTGTCTGCCAAGCACCATCGCATTCTTTTGCAGATCAGCCAAACATCATCACATTCTTTTATAAATCTGTCAAACACAATCACATTCTCTTATAAATCTGCCACACATCACCCCATTCTTCTGTGTATCAGCCAAACACCCACACTTTCTTCTGTATCTGCCATACAACATTTGATAGAGCACCTTCTTAATTTACTGCCTATAAACCGTACTACCCTAAGTGACCTCTTACACCAGTACAAATTGATAAAGTGAACAAGAAGGAAGATTCGGAAAATGGAACACCCTACTGTTCAGTCTTCCTAAGAGTCGATCCTCTGGCCTTGTCCTGTGACCTTGACCGAGCTCTTAAAATTGAGTTGCTTGATCATTCCCTGCCTCTTAGTCATTCCACCTAGTGTAGTTCGGACCAGACCAGAACCGTTTGAGTTGACAATGCCTTGTGACCCTCATCATTGACAAATTGCCCTCAAAATGGAATAACTTCGTTCTTGACTAATCCTTAACCCTTCCACAAAGTTTGGTCCAAAGGAGTAAAAGTTCTTTTGAGGTCAGTATCTACAGTTTACCTTTTTATTATTTTTTTTTTTACCTTGCACTTTTACCTACTGCTCTCAAATTCAATGTACTTTCTCCTTGGTTGACCTTCACTTCCAACAAGGTTGGTCCAGTTCCAAGCAAAACTGCCTGAGTTTCACACACACACACACACACACACACACACACACACACACACACACACACACACACACACACACACACACACACACACACCAAGAAATACAATATGCCTGTGCACTTTGGCTGGTTGTGTAATTAATCTTTCTCTATAAACGTGTGGAACAGTCTCGTACTGAACTGGTGCATTCGAAGAGTATATCCATAATAGTTGGTATGATGTGACTATGTAAGTAGGCTATGGAGGAAAGAAATAAGTTCATTAATACACCCAACTCCCTCCGTCAGAGTATCCACAACTTGCCTGAAATTAGGTTGTTTTCATGATATCACATCATACGGAAAGCAAGATGTTTGGGGTTTGATTCCCTTGATGTACACTGTCTTAAAATATTTGTCAGTGCAGAAGTATAGTCTGGCCCCGTTGACAACACAATGCACGTACTATCCTTTGTCAAACAGAATTCTATGTAGCATTTTTTTTTTTTTTTTTTTTTTTGCATCTTGCCATACCGTATTCCAAACCAAACTCCTTTTGACTTGTTAAGACCAGTAGTTCGATGCCAAACATAATCTAAAAGTCCTAATGGTTTAGGTCTGGTCCCGTTTGGTAAAGCACACATCTAACCCTCTGTCAAACACAACATTAGCATATAGCTTCTTAAGACAGGTTTCCATGCAATAACCCAAACAAAATACCAACTGAAGTGTAAGGCATGTAGTTTGATGCCGGATACACCAGCAGTTGAAATGATTTAGGTTTGGTCTTATTAAAGCCCTGTCTAACGCTCTTTATCAAACAGAATTTCACTATGTAGCCTCTACTGACAGATTTCCTCGCCAAAACCAAAACACTGCTCCCATCGAGGTGCTAAACAGAATATCGCGATGCCGCACATATCTGCAGAACAACCCAGCAGCGGAGAGCAGGATAAAGGCTAATAAGGAGCTGAAGTTTGACGTGCCCATCTTGTACCTCCTTTTGAGACACACATGCGGTCTGAGTAAGAAAGATGCAGCCTGGAGTTCACCGGACAAACTAGAGGGTAAGTTGCAATAGTAGCTGTTGCAGCCCCAGGCCCATCGGAATGTGAATACGGTGGCTTGTAGACTGCAGTTGCTTTTCTTCTGCACCCCACCATCCTTCTTTGGAGGGACAGGGAAGGAGTTGAAGGACGTTGTAAAACTGGGCAGTGAAGACACCCAATTGTTCATCTAACATTTCGCTCTGTGCGCTTCTCACTTTATCTCCAATGGTATTGTACTTGGCTTAAATACATATTCGGGTGAACTTTCTTGTGAACTGCAGCCAGAAGTTTTGCTTATTATAAAGCTGCAGTTAAATATCCAAGCATGAGATTTTTGCCATGTGATTTTGGTGAATGCTTAGCCACTGGTCCCGTTTCTTGTTACTGGTGCAGCTTCAAATTCTCAATGGGTGCAGTTTTCTTGTGCAAAATATACCCATATCACTTATGATCCTTGAGTATGTTTTCATTGTTTTTGATAATCATACATACTTTTGATCCTTGAGCACGTTTTATTATTTCTACAGATCATATATGCATTGCAGGAGCTTTCAGTTTAAAGTTATTCTTTGCTATCCTAACAGTCCTATTATCCCATCCTTTCTTAAGACTTCACTCCCGTCAGGTAATATCGAGATCTTGCGTAATTTGCGCAATGATGACGCTCACTGGACACAGGGGGACAGTTCGCTGGAGAGTCTTGAGGAGGCCTGGAGGGACCTTGAATTTGCCATCATCAACATCCTCAGTAAGGCTGGTTTTGATGAGCACATACACAGATATGAGGAGGATTTGAAGAACATCCGCAGAGGACAAGCCCCCCGCAGAATCAAAGTAGAAGGTTCGTAAGAGCGTATGCACATTTTTTAACCTGTATCATGACATGTACATGAGAAATTACTGTCGTGTTGTGTGGAGAGAAAATAATTGATGTACATCTGTATCATTCTTGGGCCATTCGACCTACAGTGCCCATTTTCAATGCGTGTAATTTGCTCCTGGAAGTTAGGAGTTAACTCCTTCAGGAGAAAAAAAACATATATATAAATATATATATATATATATATATATATATATATATATATATATATATATATATATATATATATAAATACATACAGTACAATATGTTACAGGCAGACTGTGAAATCTGTCATTTCGTGAAACGCCTAGTCAGTACGTGAAGTGAGTCTAAACTGGGATGGGTTAATTTAGGTTAGCTTAATTTTGGCCGCGGTTGGGTTAGGCTGGGATAATCTAGGTTAAGTTTAGGTTAGGTTAAGCAAGGTTTGGTTTTTATTCTGCTCTGAAGAGGCCATGTTTCCCTTATGGTGAAATAAATCATCTTGTTGGTAGTAATAATGAAATAAAAGAGAAATAATTTTGGTGTAGGTAGGGGTTATACATTTATAAAGATTAAAATAGATTTGTAGTTTTTTCTTGCAGTTGCCTCATGATTTTATGCAATTCAGGGGAGTCTCCTGGCTTTGAAGGAAATAATAAGGGTTGTATCTATCCGTGCTAGTTTGAAAAGTCTTCAGCAATTGTACAAAATCTTCTGGATGTAGTAAAAGCAAAAGCAATATTCTTAGGTTAAAGGGAGTTAAGAATACGAATGATACTGTCAGAAAGGTGTGAAGGAGTAGGTGATGATAAAAACAAGGTAAATACAAGAAGGAGCTTGCAAAGAGTAAAACACCCTCAATCAACAATTGGTTTCATGGCCTAATATTTGACTTAGGCCTGTGGCCTTGACCTTCAGTCGATTGCTTTCGATGTCAGTTACATCATTCTTGCCTTACCGTCAACTCTTCTACAAAGTTTGGTCCTAATCGAATCAAAATTGTTTGAGTTTACTGTGTCCTGTGATCTTGACCTTTGGTCTGTTGTTTTCAAATAAAATGTCTCTCTCCTTGGATAACCTCGAATCCTTCCATCAAGCTTGGTTCAGATCAAATCAGAATTCCTTTGCGTTAAAGGGTGAAGCATTTCACTTTGCTCTGTGACCTTGACATGTGACCTATTGTTCTCGGAATCCAATCTTTTCGTCATTGCCTTACCCTGAACCCTTCCACCACGGTTGGCTTAAATCGGATAAAAACTGTTTAAGCTGACCTTACAATGTGAACTTGACCTTTGATTTATTGTTCCCCAAAATAATAGGTTAAGCCATTGGTGGAATCGCAGCTCTTAAACCAGGTTGGGCTAAAACCAGATCAGAACTGTTTGAGTTATCCTGCGCGCGCGCGCACACACACACACACACACACACACACACACACACACACACACACACGAGTCTAGTCATGCACTACCCTGCCACGCTTTCTGCATGTGCATGTGTAAAATCAAGCGTCATGTGGTGTAGAAGTTAAGAATACCTATGTATGTTGTCAGCTAGTGTGATGGTTGTATATTTCATTCTTGCTGCCTCCAGACCTCTTGTAGGTAAAAGATCTAGGTCATATTCTAATTTGCCTCTGAAGATTTTGTAGCTTCTTCCTAAGCATAATATTCTACTTTCTGTACTAGTCATTATTTTGTACATTACTGATACAATCTCTGTCCATATTAGAGATATATAAACAAAACAAGAGAATGTACAGGTGTATATGTATAATAAATCGCTAAGAAAAAGGTGCTACGAATCCTTCTGTGCGAGTTAGAATAAAACCCAATGATTGATGTCGTCAGATCGAGTAAAGGAGGAGCTGCTGGACCTGTACCGCACGAGCAAGAAGACGTCCCTGCAGCCGCTGGTGTGGGCGGGGGCAGAGTACAGTTTCCACCGAGCCATTAACCAAACCTACACCCCCGTCAGGATCACCACACTCGTTCGTGGGTAAGAAGAGGAAGAAGAAAGCTTAGGGTTGATGGCCAGGAACAGGAGAAGGAAGGGATGAAACTGAGACCTGGTAGCTAGTTATGTTTGATTTGGTCTACTTCCAGCCATCTATTCTGCAGAGGTTACACTGTCCCGTTAGCCAGATCTCCAGTATACACCCCCAACATCATCACCAGTTTCACTGTTGGGGAGAGGGAAATTGGGAGGAGGGGGTCATATATGGAAGTATCATGCCATCACCTTCCTGCAGATGAAGATGGAGATTAGCAAATCTTCCACAATATGTAGAGAAAATGGGAGTGTTTTTTAATGTTGTTTTAAATAGAGCTATCTCATTTACTTTGGAGATTTGTGGATGTAGTAATAAATATGCGAATCTACAAAGCGTAAAATGATTAGCTACTCAAACTCATCCTAATGGAACTAACTTGATTGTGAAGTGATGTAGCTGCAATCTAAGGAAACAGAAATATTTACCTCCTTATTCCCCACGGTGGCGAAATTCTTTCAGGGATGGAGCAGGGATCTGGTAGCTAGTGAAAAGTGGATTTTGTCCAGATCCATCCATTCATTCTGCAGTCTCATTACATAATCAGTCACACTTGCCCCTCAGGATTACCATTTTGTAGGTAAGAGGGAAACAGAAGGAGGAGAGGATAGAGTTGGGATCCGGTAGTAAAAGTATGGCTTAGTCTTACCCTTCAGGATTACCATTCTGTAGGTAAGAGGGAAACAGAAAAGGAGGGAATAGAGTTGGGATCCGGTAGTAAAAGTATGGCTTAGTCTCATCCATATTTCACAGAAATCTGGTTCAGTCCTGTTCCAGCTCTGGAAGTCCTGTAGTGTGATTCCATTAATCCAGTAATTTAATCCAGGAGGTCATTTCCTGTAAAATTTGGTCATGTTCTGGCATTAAAAAGGAGGAAAGAGGGACATACAGTAACATTTTAAAAGGGGGAAAGTTGGACATACAGTGACATTTTCAAAGGAGGAAAGAGGGACATACAGTAAAATGTTGATTTATCAGAAAATATGTATATAGCCTACTGAATCGGCTCAGGGATTTCGTTTTGTAATCCGGCCCGCTCCCAGCCCTGGGAGGGGGAGGTATCACATCACTGTCCATGGGAAAGAAACAGCCAGATGAGGTGGAGGGTACATCACTTCAAAGTGGCGGAGGTTATTGCTTTATTCATCCGTGGGAATGAGACAAATAAAGGGAAAACTGGGAAGGGGTATATAATCTAAGTGTGGCATTAATACTTTCAATTTAATGGATTTATTAATATTATAATTTTGTTACTACCAGATGATTTTTCAAGGCTTGGTGAACACCAGGGGGGGGGGGAAACGGTGGCTCAATCGGTAGAGAGATGGTCTGCAGTCCTAACGGACCCGGGTTCAAATCCCGCTGGGGCAGGGAACAGTTTTAGGATTTGAATTTCGTAAATCTCAGACTTTACTGATCTACCAGAAGAACCGCCGACATGTCGTAAAAATACCCCCGCGAATACCAATACACCAGTCCTGTATGAGACAGCCCTAGCGTGTATTCAGTATGGACGGTGGGTGTTAGCGCCGAAGTGGTGACATGTAGAGGTGTACGGTACGTAGGAGGACTACTGGCCCTTGGGAGCAGGCTGTGAAGCCTATGTCCAGAGTCGGACACATAAAAAAAAAAATGAAGGGGTTATTGGTGTACTTGGGGACCCTCCCCAGCCAACACTTGTGTCACGCGCAATCTGTACCTCATCTGGTTCAACAAGATGTAGTGATGGAAGGCGAGGTTATTCCCAGGACTTCATGTCTCCACTGATATGTAGTCTAGATATGATGAAAGGACTGTGTTCTCAGTACATCACGTCATGTAAATATTGGAAATTGGGTTAGGATGATGATGATAGTTTCTGTGATATACTTTAAGTAACTCATAATAATTTCGAACCTTGTATCATTGATAAAACCATCACTTCCCTAAACAATAGGCCTTCTGTCCACAGTGAGGTGACGGAAGTGGATGTGGCTGGTGTGCTGATGAGGGAGAAAGTAGGGATGGGAGGGGGAGGAGGGTCTAGGATGACAGTGGTGCAGGGGGAGACTGGCACAGGAAAGACTTCACTACTGCGTCACTTGGCCACCTCCTGGGCAGACCGAACTCCCTCCTATCTCCCAGCAGTGAACCGCCTCGAGTTCCTCTTATTTATGGACCTGACAGCTGCAGCCAAAGGAGCCTTCACTGTCCAGGATGTGATTCAGGAACTGTTGCCTCGGTCTTGTGGCGAGTGGCAGCACTCTACCATAATTGATGCTCTTGCCAGGGCGGGGGACAAAGTAATGTTTATGATAGATGCTTTCGATGAGAGGTATGAAGCATTCATGGAAGCCTTCAAAATTCTGCTCAGTAAATGCCCAAGGGCTTCCTTCCTCGTAACAACACGACCTCACTGCACACAGGACATCCTCAGTCTGTGTGAGCAACCCTACAAAGTTGTCACTACCCACGGCTTTGGTCGGAAGGCTGCGGTGGAATATGCCACCAAACTCTTGAAGATGTACAAAAAAGAGGACGATTTGGAAGATTTTATCAATGCCATATCACCTTATGAGGAGATAATAACCATCCCTCAGTTGCTGTGCTGGTCATGTTGGTTCTGGGTGGAACACGGGATGGAGCGCTTCACAACACGAAGAAAAGTTTTTGCAAGTATAACAGAGTTTCTGCTGCGAAAAATGTGTCACATTAATGGGGAGAGAGTGGTGGCGAAGGAGGTGCCTCGAAAGGGAGAGGAGTGGCTAGATCACGTCGCAAACCTCGCCTTCACTCTGGCTCAGCGGGATCAAACAGTGCTAAGCCACACGTGTGATGAAATAAAAAAGTTGAAGAAAGATGCTAGAAAGCTTAAGTTGCCGCCTTATGTAGCTCTGTCTACCCTAATGCAGTGTGACAGCAGGATAACAAGCACAGGGGAACAGTTTGCCTTCCAGTTTGTGCACCAGTCCCATGCCAGCTTCCTAGCAGCTCACCGCATTGCCAACATTCTGTGTAACAATGCAAGGGTATCACTTATTAATCTTCTGAAGCAGGTGAAGCCGAAGCAAAACAAACTTATCTTACTGTTCCTGGTGGGTCATTTGTTTGATGGGGAGGAGGACGTGTCGGTGAAAGTGCTTCATGATTTAGCAACTTTGGCTAGACAATTTGTGAATTTTTTCGATATCACATATTACTTGGATCTAATAGAAGAGAGTAACTACAGTGAAAAACTGAGCCAAGTACTGGCTAAACACATGCCACGACAAGCAAACAGAGAACCATTACTTAGGGTGCCAGTATCAGCCTCTGGAAAGAGATATGAGATGGAGCAATTGTGGCTGCGGCCAAAGGAGCTGCGACGATTTAAATCTTTGCTTCGGATCCTGTCGCAGGCCAGACCAGCCCGAGTGTGGCTGCGGCTGTGTGAGGGACCCCGTAACGACGACCTCAGACCTGTGGCGGGTCATAAAGTGGTAGAAGGAGACCCTGGAGAGGCCTTGCGTCTGTTGACCATAGCTTACCGAGACAGCACTCTATATGAACTGATTGTAACAGACTGCACATTTGTCTCCAGCCCAGTGTGGCCTCGCTCAGTCAGCTGTCTTATTTTTCAGCGCTGTAATTTCAGCAGCCATCTCAGCTTACCCAGCGGCCTGGATGAAGTGAGTTTGAAAAATTGCAAGGATGTTCAGAACGTGGATCTGTATGGCTGTGACGCGAACTCTATCCGGGTATCATCGTGCACCAACACAAGACCACCCAGACTCCCTAACCGTATGAAAGAGGTGAGTGCTGGGTTAGTTGCTGAAAGAGGTGAGTGATGGGTTAGTTACTGAAAGACGTGAGTGCTGGGTTAGTTAGCCGTAGTTTGGTTGGCTTAGGAGATTTCGTAACGCCTCTTCCTCAGTGATTCATTTCACCTGTTAGGCATTACCGTTTAGCGATCAAGACAGCTATTGCTATTGCCAGGTGCTTTACTCAGCTGACACTGTCACAGGAGCCTGAGAGTATACTCTAACTGTGAACCATTTCAAGGTGGGGACAACTCTTACCGCATCAGTTTGCGCCAGACGCCTTAATTAAATGAGAGTGAATTATATAAGCTTGAAACATGTAATACCTCTTGTATGTACTTTCCAGTTACAGTGATATTAAAATGATGTAAATGAAATGAAAGATAATTAATAAGGAGGAATAGCTATGTAAAATGAATCTCTTACAAAGATGTGCCACGAAATCCTCTGTGCCAGCTGATTATAGCACATGAGTAAATAGCTGAAAGCGAATAAATAAACAGACTAGGGAGAGAGAGAGAGAGAGAGAGTACATCCAACCCCCTCCCACCCACCTTCAAAAATGTCTCCTTTGCTTAATAAAACTGTTTCTAGGTGACAGGAATAAACTAGAAAACAAGAAGGAGCTATCAGGTAGTACCACATCCACGCCCACCAGTTAGTGCAAGGGCTGAAGATTTGAGTTTGCCCTGTGACGTTGAACTTCGAGTGATTGTCTTGAAATTCGAGTCTCTTTGTTCTTGCCTGACCTTTAACACTTCCCCCCCAAAAAAGTGAACTTGCCCTGTGACACTGACGCTTGGCTTTTCCCTGTGACCTTGAGTGATTGTTCTCAAAATCGAATCCCATTTTAATTGGACTTACCGTACCTTTAAGCTGTTAACTTTGATCTAAATCGGATCAAAACTTTTTAAGCTGAGCTAGCCCTGTGTTCCCGACCTTTGATCTATTCTTAAAAAAAAAAAAAAAAAAAAAAAAAAAAAAAAAAAAAAAAAAAAAGTTAACCGCTTCGCTGACCATCATCCCCACCACCAAGTTTGGTTAAAATAAGATGAAAAAAATGGGTTACTTTGTTTACACACACACACACCAGAAAAACAGAAGGACCTAGGAATGATTATCAATAACAGACTGTCTCCGAGTGACCACATAAATGAAATGGTACGAAACATGCATACACTGCTTGTTGATATGAGAATTGCATTCACATATATAAATGAGGACATGCTGAGAAAGATAATAACATCATTCGTCAGACCAACCGGGAATATGCATCAGTGGTCCGGAATCGTCATCTCAAAACACTCATAGATGAGATTGGATTAGTACAAAGGGACGCTACAAGATGGGTACCAAGCTTAAAGGATCTATGCTATGAAGAAAGACTAGAAAAACTGAACCTACCAACATTACAAGGGAGAAGGAAAAGCGGAAACATGATTACGCTATATAAATGCATCTCAGGGAGACATAAATGAGTTTATAACCTATGGGGAGGCATCGACAAGACACTACAAAAAGCTTCATAAAACGAGAGATGACAAAGACGTAAGGAAATTCAGTTTCGCAAATGCAATTGATCAGTGGAATGCACTACCGAATGAAACAGTGTGTGCCAAAACTATTCATAAATTTAAGGATATGTATGATAAAACTGGTTTAATACACGGGACAGTACGAGCTTGGCTCATTCCTGTAAAGATACAATTACGTAAGAACAATTAGGTAAAAACGCCAAGCAAAACAATACACCCGCAACGCGTGGTTGTAAATATCATCTTGTTGAAGGGTTTCATTGGTTGATCATTCCCTTAGCAGGATAAAATTGCACGGTGTTTTCTGGAATATAATCCCTAAATGAGACATATCAGTGAAGGGGTTAATCACTCACTACGAATACTCCTTTATCATCATCATCAACCAGACCTCTTTTCCCACCGAAAGATGGAGTGAGGGAGCCTTTTAAAAAATTTTTGTAATACCTGTAGATAATTTTATTCAGCTAAGGGGAAAACTGTAGAACTGGAGGGGCTGGATACAAATTTATGTCTGTTTGTCCATCAGCTTGAGACTCCCAGTCCTTGGGGAGGCGGTGACCGAATCAGTCGAGTTGGCCTGTAGTCCTACTGGACCCTGGTTTGAATCCCGCTTGGGGCAGGGAACAGTTTAAGGATTTGAATTTCATTAAAGCAGCCTTTACTGATATACTAGATGACCCGCCGACATGTAAAAATTCCCCCACTAATACCAATACATCAGTCCTGTATGAGACAGCCCTAGCATGTATTTAGTATGGACGGTGGGTGTTAGCGCCGAAGTAGTGACATGTGGAGGTGTATGGACGTAGGAGGACCTCTTGGCCTTGGTAACCGGCTGTGAAGCCTATGCCCAGAGTCGGACACACACAAACACACACACACACACACACACACACACACACACACACACACAAATCCTACTGAGGGGGTTAGAAACAGTCCCCATGAAGTTCTTGTCTACGGAAGGTTCTTAGTTTATATGAGCAAATTTGTCTTGAGTTAGCTAGGCCAAATAAAAAAACACTTTCGAACAGAAGGGGTGATGGAAGAAACTACTGTAGAGAGAGAAAAAAGAATCTGTCCCTTTTCTGTGTGTTCCATTGTGGACGTAGGCTTCATAGCCCCTTCTCTGAGGCTCAGCAGACCCCACAAACCTTCATATGCCACCACTTAGGCGTTCATGCTACCGTCCATGCTGAATACATGCTTGGGCTGTTTCAATGAGGACATATGTGATGGTATTAGCAGGGGCAATTTTATGACCTCTGTGTGTTTATGACGTAAAGAGGTATATGAGAGGCGGGTGTAAGTTGGGGGAAGGGCAAGGAAATGGTAGAGGACAGGCCGACATGGAGGCGATTTGTTTGTGGCCACCCCTTACGGGATTAAGGCGTCTGGCTGCAGATAGTGTTTAATAGATACTGTTTTGTAAAAGATTAGTTTTCTGCCTCAGTCTGGGATCGAAGACACCCTTTCAAAAAGCAGACTAGTTCTCTAACCACGCGGACACTACCTGTCTTGTTCCTTGTTGGCGACTTTTATTTACATGAAGGGGGAGATCTTGAAGTAGTTAGCCTTTTCAGCACAATGTCGTTATGATTTATTACTGTTAACTCCAGAGATTCGTATTTGATTATTATAAACCAGGACAGCTCTGGGATACAGCTTTAGGACACAACTCTCGGATACAACTCTAGGATACAGCTCTGGGATACAGTTCTCAGATACAGCTCTAGGATACAGCTCTGGCTTTGGATACAGTTCTCAGATGTATCCCTAAAACACAGCTCTGGGATAGAACTTTCCGTGCAGCTGCCCTTTTACAACAGTACCAAGACGTCTTCTGTTAGTTGATTCTTATTACTTTATAGAATGGCACTGAAGGGGACCTGGTACGTGGTGGAGCCGTGCACCCTGGATGGAGCAGCTGCGTCGTATACCCGCGAGCCAAACCTGCCTATATTTCCTTCCACTTCGCCGTGGGGAGGACCATGATCCGACCCTAGTGAGGCGCTGTCTGCCACAAGGGGGCGCTGGATTCCTATGTGGCTATTTTCGCTTATGTGACCGACTCCAAGCATAGGCTTAACAGCCCGTTCCCTGCGGCCCAGCAGTCCTTCAACGTCCTATACTCCTCCATATGTCACCACTTTAACGCTAACACCCACCGTCCATACTGAATATACATGCTAGGGCAGTCTCACAGAGGACTGGTATACTGTATTGGTATTAACGGGGGTATACAGTACTGTACCTGAAAGACGGCCACACACAAACAACTGCTACCTTGTGGTCGACGAGCCTGTTCAGCAAGACAGACCAGGGTTAAGCAACAACATTAACAACCCCATAGGATCTTATTTAGTCCAGGATGAAAATAATGCTTCGTTAACCCCATGCGTCTATCCCCCTACAGACCAACTTCGGCCTAGACCTGGGGGATCTGTGGGACGAACTCGGAGAGAAGGGGGGCGGCACCACACCAGCACTGTAGACGAATATGGCACCATAGCACTCCGAGGCTCCTATGGCCCACCCCCAGCTGCAAGAAATCGGGTAGTGTTACACCTGATTGGACACGAGTTGACACCAGCGTGAGGAGTCTTTTACTTTTTTTTTTTTTTTTTTTTTTTTTTTTTTTTACCAACCCAGTTTTAGGAAATGAGGTTGAGGTGATGATGATTTTTATATGTTTTTGCTCCAAGGTTGTAAAGGAACGTGCCGCGAGAGGTCTTCAACTTCATTATTTTACCCAGTTTACTGCCTGACGATTTTATTCATGTTAGAGTAGTAGTAGTAGTTGTTGTTGTTGTTGTTGATGTTATGGTAGCACCAAGTTCATCTGAAACGTGAACCCGGTGGACTACAAGTTGAGGTCTTCCCTCGTGCAGTCCACCGTCCTCCTTTCGGGGGATAAGTAGGCACGTAAGGGGCGTTTGTGTAACCAGTGGGTGGAACTACTTGGCTGTATCAGTGCCACCACACGAAGGCGTCCATCTCCAGTATCACTTAGAAAGGGTCTCAGAGATTAGGAAAAGTCTCTCTCAAGCTGAATAAAATCGTCTGGAGGTAGAAAACTATCTTGTTCAAGGGGTTAACACTCTCAGGCTCCTATGACTCACTGCTGATCGAATGAAATCGTCTGGCATTAGCCCAGAATACTAGAGCTAACGTGATCATGAGAGGGGCAATGAAGATAATATTAACACTCACAGCCTCCTATATTCCCTGTTCATCTGAATAAAACTAACTTGCGGTAGGCAGACATACTGCTATATTCTGGTCATGTTAACTAGGTGTAAAGCTGCCGTCTCCACCCTGAATGATGAGACAAAACAAGATACTGATTCTAGAAACTGGTGCTAGTCACGAAGGAGTGTTATGAAATGGATGCAGAGTAGCTGTGACTTCTTTATTTTGTCACTGAGCCACGGGAAATAGGCTGCAAAAGGACGAAAATCACCGTCAAGTTAAAGTGAATATATTACATTGTTAAAGGAACTATGAGAGACTAAGTAATCTCTCTCTCTCTCTCTCTCTCTCTCTCTCTCTCTCTCTCTCTAGTGAGAAATACTTTGGTAATAAAGGTTATTTTTTTTGCTAAAGCTATGTTGCTGCTGCTGTTGTTGTTTTTGTGTGTGGCCCTTGGCTCATCTGGCTTTGAACCTGTTGTACCCCAAGTTGAAGAATCCCTTTTCCTGCAGTCCATTCTCCACCTTTCGGGGGATAGGGAGGGAATTCAGGGACGTTAGTATAACCGGACAGCGCCATCGCCCGGTTATATCAGTGCCACCACGTGAAGGCAAAATGTAAAGGAACGTAACACCAGGCCTCGTATTTAATCCCTTCAGCCTGACGACCAAATTTTAAATTCAGGTCATCTCCAGACGATTTTATTCACCAAGGAAGGTTGAAGGGGTTACTGAAGGTTGTATCGAACCCCTCTATTGCCATGTCTCCCGAAGGATGAAAAAAATCGTCTGGGGTATAGCAGGAAAAAAATTATATTACGCCATTATAGTGAAATGAATAGTGCGTAATTCTTTTGTTAATATGTCCATACCCTTCAGTGAGAGTGGGGTTAGGGTGAAGATGATGGTGATAATGATTCTCTAATTTGCCCCACTTTTGCTGAAGGGCTTGGGTTTATGATAATTATTTGGTATATGTTTTTTGTGTATTTACATTCCCCATTTTTGGTGGGAAATGTGGTTAGGGTTATGATGATGGTGATGATGATGATGATGGTGGTGATGATGATGGTGATGATGATGGTGATGATGATGGTTTGTTTTCACTTTATGGCTGATCATAACGGCTGCATTTCTTTCATATATATATATATTTTTTTTAAACATATACTACATACACAGTACTTCGATATCATGAATAACTCTCTCACTACGATGACGTATTATTCATTCTTGCTGCCACCAAGGGAGTGTATTCATCTAAGGAGAGCAGCCAGGTAGTGAAGAAGTTAATGAATGCTTTATCTACTTCACGCATCTTGAAAAATCTCCCTTAAGCTGAATAAATTCGTCCGGAGGTAGAAAGAATAAATAAAAACACATCATCAGACTGGAAGGGTTAACTACGCGATATCAGATACCGGTGGGTGATAGACAGGGATGCCTTCACGTGGTGCCAACGATATGACCGGGCGGTGGAGCTGCCAGGTTGTACAAACGTTCCTCATTTCCCTCCCTATCAAACGTTCCCCATTTCCCTCCCTATCCCCCCCCCCCCACAAACAAGGTGGTGGATTGCAGGAACAGGGTAAATCCATCCTGCAGTTCACTGGGATCACGTTCAGATGAGCCTAAGGATGCAACTACCACCACTTCTTCTGCCCCCCCATGTACAGAAAGTTATTTTATATTTGTCAATAAATGTTTGGATACCCTACCGTTAGTTTCAAATGAACCCGTCGAACCAATAAATAATCTATCAGTCTATTTATCTACCTACCTAGCTGTCTATCTATGTATCTATCAGTAAGTCAGTCAATCTATCAGTCTATCTATCAATCTAATTCCTTTACACAAGTACAGTTTCAACCATTTACAGCTTCAAAATGGCGTCCTGTTATTTTTATTACCTGCAGACGAATTTATTAAAAGAGATCAGTTGCTCCTTCTGTTATTCTTTTCCCTTGCCCTTTGGAATACCTCACCCAAGACAGGTGGGAAAAAAAGCTCTGGATGATGATGATGATGAATATTGGTGGTGATGATGATGAATATGGTGATGATGATGATGATGAATATGGTGATGATGATGATGGTGACGATGATGAATATGGTGATGATGATTATAGTGATGACGATACTTATTCCTACTCTGTAACTAAAGCTCATCAAATTGCATAGTACCTGGGCTTAGTATTTAATAGGTGTTGGCTGGTCCAGTTCCCTCAGATGATAGCAAACACACCGTAGTAGCCCCCAAGCCGACGATAATACAGTTGCTCGACTCTTATTCTCTCTCTTACCAATATACAGGGTGGTCCAGATATAGCACTCCTCTTTCAATCTCATGGCCGAATTTTCCTTTGCTGTTGAGGGGAAGAACAACCACGGGACCATGATCAAGGTGTCATTCAGGATTTCGTAGCGTATTTTTTTTTTTTTTTTTGGCTACTTATTATTTCGTTGAGCCTTTTTCCTAGCGATTTATTATTTCCAATCGCCTTTTCCTTGGCGATATATTGCGCATACACCTTGATATTCTATTTTGTAATTATTGCCTGTACATTTCTGACAAGACTGACGAAGAGAGTGTATGTGAGTGAGGTGGAGGGGGGAAGAGGGAGGGGGAGTCCGAGGATGAGATGGAGGGATGGGGTGGAGAGGTATATGAGAGAGGGGGGGGGTGAGTTGGGAGTAGGGCAATGAAATGGCGGGGGACAGGGCGACTTGGAGGCGATTTGTTTGTGGCCACCCCGAACGGGATTGAGGCGTCTGGCAATAGATAGATAGATAGACATTTCTATAGTTCGTTTACCTTAACTTGGCGGGGATTCTCTTCCTTTTGTGACTAATTTCCTGAAGCTGAGTAGCGTAAAAATAAATAAGTAAATAAATGAAACGCCAAGAACTCGGGCCCCAAACAGTCGTCGCTTGGTATGACTCCGCCAAGCCTTGCCCACGGACGCGCCTTACAACCTCCATGACAGGGTTCGTTGTGGGTTAAAATGAGACCAAAGATAAACTAAGTCGAGCTTATATGACCTTGACCTTTGGCCCACTGACTCTGCTGACCTAATTTGTTCATCGTCCCTTCATACTGTATCACTGACCAAAGTACGGTCGAAATCTGTCGAGGGGTTCGGGACACAGAGCCATAGAGTAGGACATACCGCGCCCACAAGAATAAACTAAGTCGACTCCATATGACCTTGACCTTTGATCCCTTGACCTAACTGACCTAATCAGTTCATCATGTCCTCATACTGCATCACTGATAAAAGTTTGGTGGAAATCCCCCGATGGGTTCAGGAGATATCGCCCCCACAAAAGTGTTACGAACGCACGGACCCACGCACGCACGGAAGGAAAGACCCGTCACTTAATGCCTCCTCCGTCACAGATCGGCAAAGGCATAATCATAAGGCAATAAGGTGTCTCTAGATCATATTCACTGCTCTTCTTCGTTCAGGTTAAAGTGAACATAGTATAGTTTCGATATAGTTTGTCTCAGTGACGTACAAGGAGATAAAAAATAAAGGCGTGATAGGTAGACTAAATCGCTGAGGAAGAGGTGCTACGGAGCCTCCCATGCTGGATAAAACATGGACAGGGGCGTGGGAGATAACAAAGGAGAATGGGAGGAAGGGGAAGGAAGGGAAAGATAAAAGGGTGGGTGGACGATAACGATGAAAGGTGGGAGGAGGTGATAAGTGGAAGGGATTAGGGAAACATGCAGGGTAGTCCGGAAATAGCGCTCCACTCTCCTGCCAGTATCTTATGTGCTCCGGGGACGGCTCATTCTGCCGGTGTGGTCGTCAGTGTGGCAGTAGAAGTAAGAGATGAATAAATGATGCAGGACACCTCGATAACGCTGACTGAACCGCCCTCTCATCACCCATGAAGTTCTATATGTCCAGCGGAGGGGAAGAGCAACGTTATATATGGACCACCCCGCACAGTGAAAGAAATCGATTAATCCCTGGCCCGCATTCTTCCAGTTAAGACTCTAGATGTGCTGGAGAGGGACGCCTTCATGTGGTGGCACTGACATGGCCGGGCAGTGGAGCTGCCTGGTAATACAAACGTCCCTCTGTCTCTTTCTTGTCCCCCAAAAGCAGGATGGTGGACTGAAGAGCAACTCTAACCTGCAGTCTACCGGGTTCACATTCAGATGGGCCTAGGGTTACAACAACAACAAAACACCAACTACTACTACTGCTACTCCTACTACTATACTTCTACTGCTATACTACTACAACTGCTATACTACTACAATACTACTGCTACTACTACTACTACTACTACTACTGACAGGTTTCGTTAGTTTTAATTAATCTCTCGAGTCCGATTATTTATCTTTAGAAGCGGAATTATAACCAGGAGCGGCCTTGTCCGTCTGTCACTCACTACCTTCTTTTTCGGAAACGAGGTGCTTGAATCCCGTAGACTTTATTTTAGGGCCCTGAAGCTCTCTCATCTATCCAGTACCTTCGCACAAGTTTATTTTATTCTTGCTATCCCCAGACGAATTTATTCACCCCTGGATATAATTTTCGAACTGGAGAGGTTGGGTACGATCTCTGTTTACCACTTTCACTACGTCACCTGGTGCTGAAGAGGGACGCCTTCGTGTGGTGGCACTGATGTAACTGGGTGGCTCCATTACCCGGTTATACAAATGTCCCTCAGACCCCTCCTTACCGACCCCCAAAAGGAGGAATGTGAACTGCAGAAGGAGGACAACTTCATCCTGCAGTCTACTGGATTCACTTTTCAGATGAACCTGAGAAAACAACAACAACAACAACAACAATAACTACTGCTACTACTACTACTACTACTACTACTACTATTACTACTACCAGTAATACCACCATCACGACTTCTACTACCACCACCATCACCACCACCACCAACACCTTTACAACAACAACAACTGCCACTGCTACTACATTTTTTTTTTTTTTTTTTTTTTTTTTTTTAATGCGAGGAAGAAGGAACCAAAGGCCATGAGCCCGCAGTAACAGTTCCCTCCAAGAGAAAAACAAAATACAACTACTAAATTGAATAAAATCGTCTGGTAGTAGGAAGAATAATATTAAAATACGTCCTTGGAGTTGCTGTTGTTTCTGCTGCGCAACCATTGTCTGTATGGCCGCAATCAGCTCCGTCAACCGCATGCAAGCAAGCAATTGCCCCTGCCAGCCTGTCCCGTGCAGTGATGGAGGGGTTAGTCATTATACAAGCATGAGGTGGAAGGATGAAGTGGAGAGGTATGTGGATGAGACTGGTGTGGGATGGAGAGGAAAGCTTGATGGCAATGAACAGGGCGATGGAGGTGATCTGTTGGTGGTCACCCCTTCCGTGTTTGGGCAGACAGGTGGACAGACAAAGACAGATAGACAGATACAGATAAATGGACGGACAAGTAGATAGGCAGATAGCAAGACAGACGGACAGTTAAGCGGCTGGAAAGACAGATGGACAGGTAGACAGAAAGACAGACAGATGGTAGACAGATAGATAGATATACAAACAGATAGATAGATATATAAACAGATAGATAGATATACAGAATTACAAAGAATACTGGTCTGGTAGCTCTACCTGCCCGTATACCACAGAGATAGCCCTGTTTATCGTTATCGCCTGTCTTGTATATGTCCTGTCCCTGTTAAACGTTATCAGTATAGATAACAAATCAGCTGAGGGAAAAGATACGCGGAAGGGGAGTGTTGTAGAGCTGGTTGGCTGTGTGCATGAAAGAGAAGAAGAAAAAAAGTGGCGCCAAGCACAACAAACCTCGTCCGACAGCAGCTATTGTATTTTCAGCCGTTTTCAAGTTATAGCCCTCTGAAACATTTGACCTTTCAAAGTCACTCAAGGTCAAAGGTAATGGTGCCAAATGAAAGCCTATATGAGACAACGTATATTTTGATAATAGTAAGTATCTATCTTCATCCAGTTTCGAGTTATAGCCCCCTGAATATCCGTAACCTTGAGTTTGACCTTTTAGGGTCAATTAAGGTCAAAGGTCATGGTACCAATAAGAAATCCCGTGTGGAACTTCATGTATGTCGATAACAGTAAATATCTATCTGCAACCAGTTTGGAGTTATAGTCTCCTGTATATCCGCGACTTTGAGTTTGACCTTTCAAGGACATTGAAGGTCAAAGGTCTTGGTGCTAAATGAAAGCCCAAATTAGAGTTCCTGTACGCTGATAACAATAAATATCTGCATCTTCAACCGGTTTCAAGTTAAAGTCCTCTGAAAATTCGTGACCTTGATTTTGACCTTTCATGGTCACTCGGTTACCTACAAAATTTAATCACTTCCTTTTGGAACCAGTTCCCACATATCTTGAAAGTGTCATTTGTAATTTCATTCAGCTGTTTTTCCCTAATGTTGCTAGCAAAGAAACAAAGAAACTCCACCAAAAACAACACCGCGCCGTACTCCGTCCGGGCGAGGTAAAAATAAATAAATCAATCAATTCAATCATTGTATTTGAGAATAAACAGAAAGGTGAGAGTGTGTCGTTATAAGAGTGCGATTTATGATTTCTTAGCGCCCTCCCCCCCCCTTTTTTGGGGGGGATTTGTTTTCTCATTGTGCTTTTGTCATAGCTATGTATTATTTCGTAGTGTCTTTTCCTTAACGATTTTTTATTGTGCTTTTTTCACAGCGATTTATTATTTCGTAGAGTCTTGTTCATAGCAATTTATTATTTCGCAGAGCTTTTTTCTTAGCAAGTTACTATTTCTCAGCGCCTTTTTCTTAACAGGTTACTAATTCGTAGCGCCCTTTCTTTGGCGATTTATTATTTCCTAGGGCCATTATTTTTTAGCCATTTATTATTTCGTAGCGCCGTTTCCTTAGCCATTTATTATTTCCTAGCGTCTTTTCTTAGCGATTTATTTCGTAGCTCCTTTTTCTTAGCGATTCATAATTTCTTAGCGCCGTTTTCATCGCGACTTATTTCCTAGCGTCTTTTTCTTAGCGATATTTTTTTTTCCCAGCGCCTTTTTCCTAGCCATTTATTATTTCGTAGCATCTTTTTCTTAGCGAAAAATTATTCCGTAGCGCCTTTTTCTTAGCGCCGTAATGGCATAGGCAGGTAGAGAGTGGGTGAAAGAAAGGAAAGTAAAGAAAGAGTGATCGACCGTTGTGACAAACTCCACTACCAACATGGATTTATTTTGCTTTAATCTGTTAATATAGAACACTGAAATATGGCAACAGGGAGATTAATACTGATGTCGTGACTGCCTTTTTATATCGTTTATAGATAAGAGCCACTATCTATTTTATCAGGCGATGGAATAAAGTCAACCAATCCTTATCTCTGACGTCATTTCAGTTACCGCCAAGTTCCTGGATAGCACTTACTCTTCTCCCTTAACTGCTCGTCTGATTAACACCACTTGACAGGAGGGGAAAATGAGCAGTGAGCAGTGGGTTAGGGTTAAGCAGTGCAGTCAGCAGTGATGTGGTGAGGGTGAGCAATGAACAGAACAATGAGCAGTGAGGAACAGCGAGTGAAAAATGGTTAGAACAGGAGTACTGATCAGCAAGGAATGAGCAGATGACAGAACTAGTGAACAAAGAGGAGTGAACAGTGAACAGAACGGTGAGCAGAGATGGGTGAGGGTTAGCAGAGCGGCGGACAGCGCGCAGTGAACGAGAACAGAAGCAGTTTGTAGTGATGGATGACGGTGAGCAGTGCAGAGAAGAGTAAGAGGAGCGATGGGTAACAGCGAACAGGACGTGGAGGTGGAGCAGAGGGTGCGGCTGGGACGGGCCCTCAAAACCACCGCCAGGGATGTGCTGTTTTTGGTATTTGAAAAACGGTGGGTCAGCCTCAGTCCCACTCTCCTTCCTCTTTGCCTTAGTTTATTTCATTTTTTCAGCACTTTCTTTCAATGCTTTATTTCAGTACTAAGATGATACGTGCTTAGCCGAAAGAAAGATTTGCACTAATTTTATGTAATTAATACGCACTCATAAGTGGTAGGTGGGGGCGCCCACCATCCACTCACTCAATGTAGTGCTGCTCTCGGATGTATGTCCTTTCCTTTCCTCCTTCCTTCTTTCTTCCCTTCCTCTTCTGTCGTTATTTACTTCATTCTTTTCTCGTCTTTCTGCCTACGGGTGACTTTACACTCCCTCTTCTATCTATCTTTCCTTCATTCATTCCTCTTCCCTCTACCTATGGGTGACTCTACACTGAGTGACAAGCCAAATGGTTTCCTGTACACCAGGAAACCATTTACTACGCTGGGTGGTAACCATATAACCAACTTATGGCGCCTGGTGGTTTAGTGGGTAATGACGGCACTCCAGTCGGATTGAGCCGGTGAAGGTTTATATCCAAGGGATGGTTGGGGTGTATTGCTCACGTAATGCCACTCAGGGATGTGTGAGGCTGGTCACTTTCATCTTAAATGTCAGGACCAACTTGCCTAGCCCAGGGCTCCTACGCTCCTCATGGGGCAACGTAGGATTGGATGATGGATGGATTGATGAATACATACTCGTAATGTCTCTCGCATACCTCGAAAGGGATAGATAGGGACAGGGATATTCCTCAGTAAATCTCTCTCTCCCTCTCTCTCTCTCTCTCTCTCTCTCTCTCTCTCTCTCTCTCTCTGAAAAGTCTTGACGCTCCACGTATTTAATAAAAAAAAAAATTCTTGCATATAGCCCATATTTTTTTTTAGTACCTTAACAATTTTGCAACTTACAAATATATCTTAGGTAAATCTTAATTTTTGTGCGATTTAGCTAACTGATAACTGACATCTTGGTATTGACGGCGTAGACTGAATCATAAAGCTTTCCTTTGAGGCGATGACCAGATGGCTGACTACGAAGCATATCGATAAGAATAAAAAAAAGGCAAAAAAATAAATAAATAAATAAATAAAACCACGGAAAGAACCATGATATAATCTAAACACAGCTGAGGATGAAGGAATACTGGTGAATGACAGTGTTGTGGGAGTACATAGGGGTAGACAGGAAGTATAGATAGCAGGATGTCCATTGGTCCATGACGAGGTTATCTCTTGGGGAAAAAAAAAATACTAAGACCTAAACAACACGTAAGTGAAAAGGATAGCAAAGGGGGAAGGTTCTCTCCTACCTACCACATCATCCACTAAAACTGGCAAGAGAAAGACAGAGAAAAAGACTTGTTAGAAAAAATAAGCATGTACATTTGTATAGGAGAGGAAGAAGAGGAACAGTTATGCGCCATGTAATTTCTATTCTGCAGATCTGTAAAGATACTAAAGAAAGAGCAGCGACTCCCGTGTGGTATCAGTGACGTGTAAGAAAAGCGTGAAAACCGACGGACAGAGAAACGTAAGGATGACGGCTGAGTCTGGTTTGCCAAGGATATGTAGCATACTTAATCAACGACATGCGTCTTTTAAATGGTATAAACTAAGAACTTCCTTAATACTTCTTTCAAATGGAAATCATAATTCTCTTGCGCAGGAAGGATGGGACTGGAGCGTACTGTGGTATTGGTACTGTGATAAGGAGAGGTAGACTGAGATAGTCTGGTCATGTGGAGATGACGGGGAATGACAAATAGGTGCAGAAAATGAGAAGTGTTAACGCTGGAGGCAGGGCTGCGAGAGGCAGGCCGAAAGAGACCTGGTGCGAGGTCATAGAATGTGACCTCAGGGATAAGGGACTGAACAGGTAGGCTGCCAGATATCGAGCAGCATGGAAAGCCGCCATTAGGTGACCAAGGCCGACACAGGTGATCAAGGCCGACGCATGCAGAGATGTTGGAACCTTTATAAACGAAACGAAACGAAAAACATGGCTTCACGGCCCTCCTCTATCCACCACACACCATCCTTATCCACCGCACACTCTCCTCTTTCCACCTCACGCCCTCCTCTATCCACCTCAGTTCCTCCTCTATCCACCTCGTGCCCTTCTCAATCTTTTGACATCCACTGCCTTATTTAAACCTCATTAATTCTGAGCTTTCACAACTAAACTCGACTTTCATTTAATTTCTGCTATATAATGTCCCGATCAACGGAAGAAACTGTAGGTCAAGACTGGAAACCCACGATAAGGGTTATAAAATTTGATTCGAGATGTGAAAGAATATGGACTACGTTAGATTCGTGTTTCGAGTGCTAGCGAATGACCTGGGAAGAACTGGCGCTTTTGAGGAACCGTAGACCTCATTATGATGATGATGATGATGATGATGATGATGATGATGATGATGATGATGATGATGATGATGATAATGGTTTCAGTCTACAGCAGGAAAAAAAATTCAGTCTACCTCAGACAATTTTATTCAGCTGAGTGTTTCACAGGCGCCTGAGAGTGTTAATACTTTCACCATTCACCTTTTAATGGTTTGGCCAACTCTACTAATCTATTCCAGCTCAGTGCAGACAATTGTATTTGGCTGAGAGAGAGAGAGAGAGAGAGAGAGAGAGAGAGAGAGAGAGAGAGAGAGAGAGAGAGAGAGAGAGAATTACGAATAATGACTGTAACACTGCTTTTCACAAACTTCACAAATCCTTTCTTGACAGGTTCCCAGCACACCATCCTGGGGCTAAGCCAATCGACGTACTGATGAAGAACAGTAAGGCTTCTTCAGCTCTGAAGAGAAACGCGACGATGAGGAAAATACTGACAGATAACAGGACAGAGGAATTCGACATCACCATATTGCACCTGATGCTGAATACTGTGTGTGGCCTGAGCCGAGTGGATTCTGTTTGGAAGGACACAACCACACTGGAAGGTATGTGGAAGTAAACCCTCTCACTACGACGACGCTGGTGTTGGAGAGGAAATCCTGCATGTGATGGGACCAATATGGCTGAGCGGTCCAATTGCCTGGTTCTACAAACGTCCCTCATCTACTTCCTTGTTCCGTGAAAAGAGGATGGTGACTGTAGGAGAAGGGCCACTTAGCCTGCCGTCCACAAGGGTTCACATTTCACTGAAACTGGCCACAACAATAACGATGACAACGACGTTGTTTTTATTGCATTCTTGATAGAGCAACAGCCAGAATGAATATAAAAAAGCATGTCATCATACTTAATGAGATGCTGAAGACTGTCTCTAACCTCATCAGTCTTAAGCTGAATACTATACCCTTTTCACGTTAACTTCGCCCAGATTTTTGTCCTTTTGCAGCGTTTTTTCACGCTCAGTGGCAGAATAAGACAATATTATGCCTTTGCATTCTTTTCATGACGCTTCTTCGGGATCATCATCATTTTATAGTGTTAATCTCAGTATTTAAGGTGGGGGGGATGGTAATTTTAAGCCAAGTCAGAGTAGACGGGGTGTACTGGCTGTAGGCAGCAAGAGCATACGAAAAAATAGGTGTCACAGGAATGAAGTGATTAATAACAAAGATGTCATAAATATTATTTCTCCACAGACATTCCACCCTTTACTCCCGACTACCCATCCTAGAAGTAATCATGCCAAACTTTCCGTCAAGCTTCCATCTACTGCCTGCAAAGTTAATCCACTACAGCTGTTCTCACTTCGTAAAACTCAATCACTTGTTAACTTCTTCGTTACGATAATGTATTTTTTGTTTCGGTCAGGTTAACACGAATGAGTTTTGTTTACTTCAGAATAGATTTTTCGAATTTGAAGGGTTGGTGCTGTTGCTATGGCCCCAGACTCATCTGAACATGAACCCGATCGAATGCAAGTTGCCCTTCAACAATCCACCATCCTCATTTCCGGGGACAGGGAGGGGTTAAATGAAATTTGTGTATGAATGCATTCCTCTCCAGCATCGAATCAGCTATAGCTTTCACTAAGTTCTTGACAAATGTCCCCGGGAAGAAGGAGTTAAATTTCTGACTGAAACTCCCCCTTTCCACAACCAGGCAACATTGAGGTCATTCATAAGTTACGGAACGACGACGGACATTGGACTAAACACGGATGCCCAGAGCAAAATCTTCGTGACGACTGGGATGAAATGGAAGTGGCCCTCACGACGATTATCCGTCTGTCTGGCCTTGATAGTCACTTCCCCAAGATGAAGGAGGAGCTAAGAAACATTCGTAAAGGAGCAGTTCCTCATGGAGACAAAATAAGAGGTTGGTGTTTTCTTTCCACAATTTAGTAGGATTTTTGTTTTTTAAACAGAAAAATATTGATTGTACTCTGTATTTTCTAATCTACTTTCATTAACCATATTTTGCTTATTCCTGCCTAGTCTTTCAACAGCATCGTTCCACTGAGTGTTAGGGCTTGTAATACATGGTAAATGAAAGAAAAGCATTTGGGAGCCGAATGCTAGTCGCCCGCCAGCATATGCTGTTGGCCAATTTACAAGCTACTTACAAACCAAATGTGACGAAAATTCGCAAAAAAACTACGGAATTCAGCCACCGCGTTAGAGAATGGGACAGAAAAAGGATGAGAGTTTGCTGCTACTCGTAGTCGGGTGTTACGAGCCCGCCGTAGTGGTGAAGGGATGCAAGCAGACAGTTCAGAGGAGCAGTGACCATTGAACTAGTGCTAGGAAAGAGACATAAATGCAACGGCGAAGAGACTGAAATTGAAGGAGGCAAGCAAGACAAGGAAGGTTAATAACACGAAAATCTTTGACTCCACCAAGTTGAGAATGTCTGTACGAGTATGTGGGGAGCCTTCCCATACATGAGAGTTGTACTGTTCACAGGGGTGAATAAAACCCCTGTATAACGTCAACAACTGTGCAGAGGTAAAGAAGGCATGGAGTCGACATAGCACACCTAATCTCTTGGAAGCAGGTTTTAAGTGAGAGGTAATATAATCTTTCCAAGATAAATCCCGAGAGAATGAAACTCTAAGTATGTTCAGAGATGATGCAGGACAACATCATGATCTTTTGCAAACCATCCTTCCTAACGTCTCATTAACAGTGACCATATACGCCGCATTTCTGAATTCTTTGGAAAGCTGCCAAATATACCAACATGGATAGAGTACAGAAAATTGCTGCAAGCACCAAAGTCAGTTCAGAAACAAAGAATTACATGATTAAGCCCTACTGATGCATCTATAGCTAGGCCTACTGCCTGGTTAATTACCCCTTCTTCCTTGGCCTGGAATGACCCTGAATTGGCCTAAAATATTTTACTGTTAAACATCAAAGTAAACAAGAGTACACTAATTGCCAGTTCATGGCTGACACGGTATGAGTACTTAGTTTAAATCGGTACATATGTAAACCTGCATTTATCAGTTTATAGGGTCAATGCTACAGTGTACAGAGAGTACCTTAGTTAACTGCAACTGAAATAATATCTTTTCCCAATCAAAAAGCCTGCAAACTTAGACAGAGGGTTTTAAAAGATTTACAAGGTAACCAAGAATAATTTTAGCACAGGTTTTAGTAAGCGTACTTGTGTTCGCGAGAGCAGCGTGTGAGCGATAAAATGTCATCCATGTAATCATCTACTGCTCTTTAATTTTTTGTAAGACACTTACGAATGGAAAGTTATTGCCTTGTCCTTGCTGTCTGCTGTCCATATCTGGTGACATGTAGCTGCAGCACATTCCACAACCATTCCGCTGTCTGTGCTAATCCAAACCCTATGTAATATGGCGAATTCACTTGCCGAGGAAAGTCACGTGAGTAGCATTTTAGTCTTGATTTCTATGCTGCCCACCTATGCACCAAATTTTATTGAATCCGATAACTTTTGAGAGCTCTTGTACAGAGACAGGCAAGCAGACAAACAGACATGGGTGAATACTGTGTATAATCTCCGTCCAACTTCGGTGGCAGAGGTAATGAAGAATATAAATATAAAAGAAGTAGGGTTAGATGAAGATGACGACGACGAAGACGACGATAACGATTATGATGATGCTGATGATGGTGGTGGTGGTATCATTATAATATGGGAGGGTACTCGAGTAGTTTTGTCCATTAATTATTTGGCAGTCCTAGAACTTCATAAAGCACACCAATATGTAGAGTCCTCAGTGTTAATATATTTGTCCAGTAGTATAACAGTCTTGAGTGGTTTTGCAGTTTTAGCCATTTTGCTTTCCATAGATATGTTATTATACTCAGGCTGTCACAAGATGAAAAGGTTCTGATAATAGGTATTCCAGTCAACTGCAGTTCATTCATTTTAACTTAGTTGATATTGCAGTCCTTTTGCAATTTTTCTTTAGGGTTTAGTGGTTACTTTTTCGTGGCTAGCACCATACTCTAATCTCTTCTCATAGCTCTGCATTCAGGACGGAACGATGGCAGTTTTACACTTGGATGAAGTAATTATTGGAATAAGCGACTTTACTTACTTTCAAAAAATGGATTTAACTGTATAGAATACCCACGTCAAACTTATGTCTTGACAGAAAGATGGGTTTGAATGAAAAAGAGGGGAAAAGACCGATGGAAAATTCTTAGTTAAGCTAAACAACCAAAATTAATAACATAATCGCTTAATAATTGAAAAGAAATCTAATGCTATAATTATGTACAGTCAAATACAAAGTCCAGTCGCCTTTCCTGCTTCCGTCTCCATGAACTTTGACAATCAGCCTCACGAATCCTCAACAACCAACTCATGTTTTGGCCACATATCATTACCATCAGTGACGCTGGCTTCGTATTCACCACTCAGATTTTCAGAGTCCGTGGAGTGGAAGAAAGGCGGCAGTAGTGGTAGTTGTAGTAGTAGTAGTAGTAGTAGTAGTAGTAGTAATAGTAATAGTAGTAGTTGTAGTAGTAGTAGTAGTAGTGGTAGTAGTCGTTGCCCCAGATTCATCTGCAATGTGAACCCAGTGGACTGCAGGCTTCAGTTGTCCTCTTACTGCAGTTCGCCATCCTCCTTTTGGCGGATAAAGTGGGCATGGAGGGACGTTTGTATGGGTGGGCAGTTCCACAGTCCAGCTTTATCACTGGTCCCACATAAAGGAGTCTCTCAAGCACCCGCGGAGAGAAAAGCAGATGTGATAGGATTTCGCTGCCGATAGTACAACCTCTTGAAATTAATGAATGACATCAACAGGTCGAGTGAGAGAGGAGCTTAAAAAACTATACAAGAGTGGGAAAAAGACATCCCTCCAGCCGCTGGTGTGGGCAGGACCTAACTTCCCATTCCACCACTCCGTCCTCTCCACCTACACCCCTGGACGAATTACCACGATTCGAGACAGGTAAGGAGGGCACGGAAGGGTCAGCTTAGAGGCCTGCTAACACGCCTTACTAAACGATTTATTTTGCATACTACCTCTGACAACAGTCGGTTTGATTTCACCTGACAGACCTGGTCCATTCCAATAACGCGATTCCTAAAAAGTGGTTGCATTAATTCTGATTTAGCATGAGTCATGAGATACGAATGAGTCTCTTTTGTAACAGGTCAAATCAGTCCTCCAACCAGAAAAAACTTGACCATCAACTGGGCTAAAGGGGGTAAGGGATCTTCATCTTGTTAAAATAAACGTGCTACATTCTTTTATGTGTTACGTAGGTGTTAATAATACCGATGTACACTGCACATGCAAGAAAATAGATGGCATCAACGTACCATACATAGAAACCTAAATGATAAGAAAGAGGGGTCAGTATTTGTTTTACGGGCTCTTCTTTTTTCGGCAGGTTTTCTCCTTCTCACCAACTTTTTATCCTGTGTGGGATGATTTGATGCTAGGTTGTCGGGAACATGTTTTTCAGATATCAAACTAAACTTATTTATCCCTGCATAGGATCCATATTGAAGAGGGCGGGATGTTTTTGGTGAGGGATGGGTGCCATTTGATGTTTTGCATGAAGTAATCCTATCTGGAAATTCTATTATGAGTTTGGGTTTGGATAGATGAGGTTAGTTTAATATCCAAAACACGGTTCTGACAACCCTCACATCAAATCAACCCACACAGGACAAAGATAAGCTGGTGAAAAAGAGAAAACCGCCGAAATAGAGGCACCTGTAAAGTAAATACTGATGGAACGAGGTGTGAGGGAGATCCTTTAGTTGATCAAACCACAGGCAGAACTGATTTAGGACTGTGTTCTCGTCGGTTAATGCCTTCAGTTCAGTGACTTTGTTTTTTCACCTTAATTTAATTGCCTAAAGACGATTTAATTCAGGTTAGGACAGACTTTTTGAACTAGGGAGGTTAGATATAACCGCTATCAATTTGTGGTCATAAAGATTTGAAGGCTGAGTAGCAGCAAGACTGTCAAAGTATGATACAACTTTATTTTATTTATGTATTCATTTATTTTTTACTGACATCTTTGAGTTATTCTTAGGCTGAATGTTCCGAAGAAGCCCAACAAAAATGATGCTGTACAGACACAGAAATAAGTATCATTCCAAAGTTTGACGAGTTCACAGTGGGAAAATCGAACCATCTGAAACATGCACTCGTAAAGATAGGATTTTCACTGTATTTCGCCACTTGTGAAATTTCTTCAGATGGAAATTGGAAGACAATGTTTCTCTGACTGTACATCCCATCTCTGTTCAAAATATCAGTGACACTTTTATCCATGGACAGCTGTAAATAATGTAATACTGACTATATTTCCAGAGCTGCTTTGATTATGATGACAACGTATACTACAGTACTAACAACAACCACCTGTCTTCAGGGAGGTGACGGAGATGACGGCTGGAGACGTGCTGGTTGAAGGAAGGAAGGGGTCCTCGAGGGTGATAGTGATGCAGGGCGACTGTGGCACGGGTAAGACTTCACTCCTACGTCATTACGCTGCATCCTGGGCAGCTGACACACCATCGTCTGATTACGATGTCGAATATCTGGATTACCTGTTGCTGATGGACCTAACAGCCGTTACTCGACATACCTTCACGATGCACGACGTGATTCATGAGCTGTTGCCCAAAGCCTGTACTGAATGGAAGCCTGTCACCATCATCAAGGAGCTTACTAGGTCTGGTGATAAAGTTTTGTTTTTAATAGATGCATTTGATGAACGTCACGGAGCGTTCTATGCCGCCTTCAGACAACTGCTCAATAAATGTCCCGAAGCTACCTTCATCGTTGCTACCCGGCCACATTGCACCCAGTTCATCATCAAACTGTGCGGGATACCTGCCAGTGTTGTCACTATCCATGGTTTTAGTAGGAAACGAGCAACTGAGTATGCATCCAGACTCCTGCAACAGTACAGTCGAGAGAACGAACTAGAGGCATTTATCAACGCAGTATCCCCTTATGAGGAAATTCTGACCATCCCACAGCTATTGTGCTGGTCACTGTGGTTATGGCTGGAACAAAGAGAGGATCATTTTTTGACACGAGGCAAAGTTTTTTCTGTCATTACCGACTGTCTGCTGAGAAAGCTTTGTCACATTAGTGATAAGAGGGTGATGTCTGCGGAGATACCAAGTGAAGGACAGAAATGGCTGGATCTTGTTGCAGAACTTGCTTTCACTTTGGCACAGACGGACCAAACGTTTCTCACTCAGACCTCTGATAAAATAAAAAAATTGCAACAAAAAGCTAAGACTCTAGGTTTACCGTCGGACGAAGCTTTGTCCACTTTCATGCAGTGTTACTCCAACATGACAGGTACAGGTGAACACCTTGTCTACCAGTTTGTACACGAATCTCTTGCCTGCTTCCTTGCTGCTCATCATCTTGCTTCAACTCTTCGTGACGGATCATTGAGGAGTAACCTGGAGAAAGTGATGAAAATGAAACGGAAACAGATTCTTCTCTTTGTGGTGAAAATCTTGTATAGTAGGAAGGAGCAGCCGAGGGAGCCAGTGGTTGATAAAGTGGCCTCTGTGGCCAAAAAATTTGTGAAATTCTATGACATAAATTATTACCTAGACCTGATAGAAGAAAGTGGTCGTAACAAGAAACTCACCGAAGTTCTTGCCAGAAACATACCAGAACAAATAAATAATACACAACCAGTATCACAACACGGCGTTGCCTCTCATAAACGGCCACCTACAGGATGCCTCTGGCTCCGTCCAAAGGAACTAAGAAGAAACGATGACTTATTGGAACTACTGAAATTCTACAAACCGGGTCGGGTGTGGCTCCGGTTATGTGAAGGCCCCCATGATGATCCCCTTCATCCTGTTTCAGGCCTCCCTGCAATGAAAGGAGATGTCAGTGGAGCTTTGAATCTCCTAGCTGAAGCTTATCATAATGGTGTTTTGACTGAGCTGATACTTACTGACTGTACTCTTACAAATCCTGCATCCTGGCCTTCCTCCATCTGGTGGCTCACTCTGCAGCGCTGTGTTATGGAAAGTGACATATCAGTACCTAGAGGCTTATTAAAGCTTAAACTGACTGAGTGCAGAAATATAGATACCCTCAGGCTGGCTGAATGTGATACAATTGTAGCTCTGTGTGTGGAATCCTGTAGTTTCACACGTCAGTTCCAATTTCCACCGCAGTTGCAGTACCTCACAATATCCTGTTGCAGTGAAGTAGCTCAGCTTTATCTTCCAAACACGGTGAAGCGCTTGGCTCTTGAGGGCTGTGATGTGCCTAAACTGCCGCCCAGTCTGAAGAGGCTACAAGTAACTCTGCCTATAAAAGGTAAAGAAGAAATCTCCGTTTGGGAGAGAGATAGTAACTGTGTTATACAAAACGTTCACGAGGCCACCCAGAAGCTCTCCCATCTCCAGGATCTCATTATTACAAACGTGCTACTCCACCCTCTTGCCTTCCCTGACGTTTTGAGAAAGGTGGAGATAAGTTGTCCACGATGCAACTTGGAGGTGAAGAGTTGTTGTTTGATCTCCGACGATAATGATGGTGATGATGATGATGAAAGGCTTTGCACCACTACTGCCGTAAATTCTTCTGCACTCCCCAGTGTCAAAGTCATGTTTGGGAAAGAACTTTTCTGTAAAGATCTTGTTAAATCACCACAAGGAAAAAGTGAGAGAAGATCCAGTCAGAGATACATGAAAGACTGTCGGAACCCACTAGGTCAATTCTTACCAGTACTAACTTCTGGGACTCACACTGAAGCATCCGCAGGCACAGAGGCTAATCACACAAAGACTTCTACAACTATGGATAATGTAAATGAATTCTCTTTTGTGGCCAGGCCCACAGTTTCTCGTGAGCCTCGACTCATCAAAACCTCTATTACACAGACATCTGAAAAAGATGCTTACTTTGCTGGACTTAGTGAACCTCTGGAACCCACATTCCATTCGCGTTCTCAGTTGACAGGAAGTACAATCTCCGCAGCACATACTTTCATGAAAGCTCACAAAGCTGGAACAGGCAGTGCCCCTGTGTTATCCACATCTAAGAAACCTTTAGATAAACCTATTGCCCTGAAACCTATATCCACAAGGCTTTCTCAGATGAGATTAAGTGCAGTCCTTGTGACGCCGAAAACTGAGAAGCCGCAGCAAAGTAAACCAAACAACGGTCCTATGAAATCCACATCCCAAGAGACTAACCTAGCTAAAACAGTGGTTATCCCTTCTATGTCGACATCCCACTTATCTTCTAAAGTGAAAGCAGACACAGTCCCTGTGAGAATAAAACCAAGAAACTCTCAAGTTAAAGCAAACATTGCACGTGATGTAAGAATGGCAAAGGTAAGCACTGCCCTCGTGAAACCCTCATTGCAAAGAGCTTCTGATGTCAAAGGAGGTACGACCTGTGTGATGCCCAAATCCCCTGCCAAGACCTTTTTAGGTGAGGGCAAAGACAGCCAACGGTATGCAGAACCCTTAACTAAATGGACTTCCCAGTCTAATGCAAGCAAACCTATGAAGTCTACATACAAAACGATTTTCGGAAAAAAGGCAAACACAGCCTCTGTAAGACCTACATACTCAATAGCTCCTCAGAGTAAACTAAGAACTAACACTGTGCAACAAACAACACGATGTGCTACTCAGACTGGAATGCATACTTTTCCAGATCTCACACCCAGTAGGGGTTCTCGGATGACACCAATCACTACCTCAGCCCATACTTTCACGAGGACTCGTCAGGCTAAAGTAAACACTAACCAGGCGGTATCCAAGGCAACTAAGCCTATGCAGTGGAAGGAGAAAACACATACTCCATCTCTGGGACTCACTTCAAGAAACGTTCAGACCAAAGCAAATACCACGAGCCTTGTCTCCAAACCCAAAATGGCTGATGCTGCTACAACAAAAATTACCGCTGCAACTTGCACGCAACAAGAAGTTAAAGGTTCAGACGCAGCCTCTATAGCGCCTGCACGTAGAAGGATTCGCAATCGACGCTCACGATTTACTTCTGCAGCAAAAACCGAGCCATCAAGGTCAGCATCTGTGGCATCTACATTCCACAGAAAGTTGTTAACTTCGGCTCCGCAAAACTCCCTCAAACACTTCACCGAGGTGGAGTCACTGTTAAGCCCAATGGATCGTGAGCAACTGATGTGTGAGAGCTCAAAAGATCGTAATTACTCTCATTATACATACAGATGTGGTGACTCATCGAGTGATAGTGACAGCAAAGACAGAACAAGAGGAGTGGTTGACTGGGACAGCGATGGAGTGATAGGCTGCGGCAGAGAAGAAGTGTCTGAGTGGGAAAGAGAAGAAGTGACTGAGTGGGACAGAGATCGATTGACTGACTGGGAAAGAGAAGAAGTGTGAGTGGGAAAGAGGAGGAATGACTGAATGGGATGGTGATGGAGTGCCTGAGTGGGAAAGAGAAGAAGGGACTGAGTGGGGTAGAGACGTATTGACTGAATGGGGGAGAGAAGAAATGACTGAGGGGGACAGAGATGAACTGACTGAATGGGAAAGAGATGAAATGACTGAGTGGGACAGATGGGGTGACTGAGTGGGAAAGAGATGGACTAACTGAGTGGGAAAGAGAAGGAATAACTGAGTGGGAAAAAGACGGAATGGCTGAGTGGGAAAGAGGAGTGATTGAGTGGGAAAGAGATGGAGTGACTGAGTGGGAAAGAGATGGAGTGACTGAGTGAGACAGAGATGAAATGATTGGCTGGGAAGGAGATGGAATTACTCAGTGGGACAGATGAGAGTAGTTCAGTGAATGGTAGTGGCAGTAAAGGCGGAAATAATGTTGTTATTACTCTTCTTTTCATTGGCACAGCGGACACTCAATTTGTAGGGCTTTGGTACGAGTCTGGGTTTGGAATACAAGTGAGGGGTATTGAAGTACGAAGGGTAGTGGTGATAGTACAACAGTTCATTCACTTCAACCTGGTTCAGATTTTTTTTTTCTTTCTCCAGCTTATTTCCCGTAGCTCAGTGGCAAAATAAGATAATACTACGGATCTACATCCTTTCCACGGCACTTCTTCCTGACTAGCACCACATTCTTGTCTCAGTCTATCATTACAGTTCAATATTTAGGCTGGAGGGATGGCAGTCTTAGGCCAAGTTAAACTGGACAGTCTAGTGATGGTGACGGGTGATCTTGATGGTGATAATTAAGGCTAACCTATTCTAGCCTCATCTAACTTCACTTTATCTAGCATAACCTAGGCAAACCCAATCTAACCTAACCTATTGTAACCTCACCTCACCTAACTTCACCCTATCTAACCTAACCTATTGTAACCTCACCTCACCAAACTTCACCCTATCTAACCTAACCTAGCCTAACCTGGTATAGCCTGATCTAGCCTAACCTAACTTACTCAAAATGAAAATGGTCCAGTTCGACACCAGTTCATAAAACCGCCTAGTTATTTCTTAGTCTTTCAGTCCGATGACTTTTTTATTCTTGCAACCTTCAGACGATTTTAGTCAGCTTTGGAGAGGCTTTTCGAAGAGAAAGATAGCTTTCGTAAACCCCCCACTATCAGATATCTTCGGCTGAGTAAAATCGTCTGGAGCTGGCCTGACGTGAAATCTACGTCATCGGCTTGAAGTGGTCAGGCTCTTCAATCCGACGACGCATTTTCCATTTAGTCCTTGCTACCTCCAGACGATTTTATTCAGCCTTGGAGTTGCCTCAAATATAGTTCATTCACTTTAAATTGGCCTAGATTTTCGTCCTTTTTGCAGCTTATTTTCCTTAGCTCAGTGACGGAATAAGACAATACATTAACTCTGCATCATTTCCACAGAACTTCTCCGTGACTAGCATCGTATTCTTGTGTTAATCTATTGTTACAACCCAACAGTCAAGATGGAGAGATGGCAATTCTGGGCCAGGACAAAGTGAACAGAGTATGGCGAGCGTGATGAGGGTTTATAAAAGGGGTGATCCATACATAACGCTCCATTAGACGCTCGCCCCGTGGTATCTTATGTGTCGTAGGAACGGCTCAGTCTGCTGGTGTGGACATGGGTTTGGCAGTGGGAATGGGTCATCGGAACTGAAGAGACTGAACGTGATGGCAACTGTGAGACAAGGACGGCTCTTAGTCATATTGTATTTTTTTCTGTTTTTGCCTTTTAAGACTGTATTTTCAACTCCCTTACATTTTGACCACACTGTAAACTTGATTTGTATGTGTATTTTTACCTATTTTGTATTTCAGTTGTTTTTTTACTGTTATGCTTCAGTCACACTGGAACCTCCTCTATTTTGTACCCACAGCGTAACTACGGTCTGCCCATATTGTAACCTTTCTATTTTAACTTTAAACTAATCAACTGTACTTCTCATTTTAACTGGACTTTACCCATATTTTTAACACTGTATTTCTGTAACCTCCATTACCAGTTCATTATAGTATATCCATTACAGCTGAACCATACTGTAACCATTATATTTTAGGCATACTGTAACCATTATATTTTAGGCATACTATAATCATTATATTTTAGCTATACTGTAACCATTATATTTTAACCATACTGTAACCATTATTTTAAACCATACTGTAACCATTATTTTTAACCATACTGTAACCATTATTTTAACCATACTGTAACCATTATATTTTAACCATACTGTAACCATTATTTTTAACCATACTGTAACCACTACTTTTTAACTATACTGTATCCATTTTATTTTAAGAGTACTGTAGCCATTACTTTTTGACCAGACTGTAACCATTATATTTTAACCATACTGTAACCATTGCATTTTGACTATACTGTAACCACCTTTACATATTACCTGTATTTTAATTATAATAATATTAACGCCTTCAATCCGATGACGTATTTCTCTCTCTCTCTCTAATTGATTCGACTCAAGGAAGGTCTCTCTTGATGAAGGACAGGGTGATGAAGGCTATATCTAACCCCTTCAGCTCGAACACACACACACACACACACACATACACACACACACACACACACACACACACACACACACACACACACACACACACACACACACACACACACACACCAGTCATATACCTTTTAACCAAATTACAAATCTTACTCCAGCGTCCTTCTTGCATTTTAACCTTAGTGTAATTTTGACTGTAACCCCCAGAGCTAATTTATTTTTGTAACCGTAATTTAACGATATTGTTACTAAGTTTTTGTACTGTAACTATTTTGTAACCTTTAATCTGTAACCACATTTTAATCATATTTAAATCACAATGAATTCTTCCTCATATTGTAACACCTTTGTAACTTCATTTTGTATTCATAATGTGACTCTACATTTGCACTGTAACTTCCTTCATATTGTAATTTTAACATAATCTTCATACTGTAGGCATAATGTAACTCCATTTTTGCACTGTAACTTCCTTCATACTGTAATTTTAATATCTTCAAATTGTAAGCATGTAGTACTATAACTTCATACTGCGATTTTCACGTAACTTTCTTCATAGTACAGTTATATTGATATCTCTTGCAAATATAACTTCCTTAATATTGCAGTCGTTTTGTAATCTCCTCCACATTTTCACCTATTTGCAACAATCTATTAACGATGTAAAAAACAAAAAAAGGAGGAAAAGAAAAGGAAAAAAGGGCCATACCCATATTGTCCCTTCAGAGTATAAGGGGCCGAGGCTAGTCTACCGAGGGAGATTGACCTAAGCCCATGCTAGCATTTTCTGTCTATCTGTCTATCAGTTTATCTGTCTATCTATCTACCTGTCTGAAACTCCCTAGGCTTTGCCCATTGCAGAAAAAGGGTAATTCTAGGCGGTTAATAAAGCCATTGACTCAGAATATCTCTCAGTTTTGCCAAATTTTCAGATGTTCTCAAATTAAAATACCTAAGTTACCAGCATCAGTTAGAGAGATATTGAAGATAGTGTGTAGAGCTCGAGACAAGTTTTTGATGCTTAGGATAGAATTTGAAACCTTAGATTGATTTTGAAGCTCAAGATAACTTTTGAAGCTTGAGATAGATTTTGAAAACTGATATGGCCTCCGAAGCTAGGGAGACTTTTTGAAACATGATATAGATTTTAAAGCTCGAATTTTCTGGAGATAGTTTCTGAAATTCGATACAGATTTTGAAGCTCGAGACGGGTTTTGAAGCTGGAGATAGTTTTTGAAATTATACATAGATTTTGAGGTTCGAGATAAGTTTTGATGCTTGAGACATACTTTAAAGCTCGAATATTTAGAAGCTGGAGGTGGTTTTTGAGGCTCGAAAGAGATACTGAAACTCGAGACAATTTTTGAAGCTAGAGATAGTTTTTGAAGCCAGAGATAGTTTTTGAAGCTAGAGATAGTATTTGAAGTTAGAGATAGTTTTTGAAGCTAGAGATAGTTCTTGAAGCTAGAGATAGTTTTTGAAGTTAGAGATAGTTTTTGAGGCTAGAGATGGTTTTTGAAGCTAGAGATAGTTTATGAAGCAAGAGATAGTTTATGAAGCTAGAGCTAGATTTTGAAGCTAGAGATGGTTTTTGAAGCTAGAGATGGTTTTTGAAGCTAGAGATAGTTTTTGAAGCTAGAGATAGTTTTTGAAGCTAGAGATAGTTTTTGAAGCTAGAGATAGTTTTTGAGGCTAGAGATGGTTTTTGAAGCTAGAGATAGTTTTTGAAGCTAGAGATAGTTTTTGAAGCAAGAGATAGTTTATGAAGCTAGAGATAGTTTTTGAAGCTAGAGCTAGATTTTGAAGCTAGAGATGGTTTTTGAAGCTAGAGATAGTTTTTGAAGCTAGAGATAATTTTTGAATCCTTTTACTGGCATCACATCCCTTAGTTGATAAATATTTTCTGGTAATACCTTGATAAAAAAACGAATATATACCAAAAGGAACGAACTTTATGGGGAAGGTAACGAAGGTGGATCACTCGTTAGTAATTATGTTTATGTATCATTAAGTAATTTTATTCGAGTTTTTACAGGCTTGATAATGAGTTTGAATTTATGGAGAGAGAGAGAGAGAGAGAGAGAGAGAGAGAGAGAGAGAGAGAGAATGAACGTAGAATATCTAGTTTTAAGGAGAAAAAAGGTCCAAATCATCTTGAGAGAGAGAGAGAGGGAGGGAGAGAGAGCCAGCACCATCTTCACAATGGCCTCGTCAGCACCAAGGCTCCTGGGGAATGTCAAGTGCATTATCATCTTCACCCCCATCCTTCTCTCTCTCTCTCTCTCTCTCTCTCTCTCTCTCTCTCTCTCTCTCTCTCTCTCTCTCTCTCTCTCTCTCTCTCTCTCTCTCTCTCTCTCTCTCTCTCGTTTTCTGTATACTGTAATATTTTCTCAACTTTCATCCAGTCACATTATTTCTCTATCGATCTTTTCTTTAATCATAACATTTTTTCATCTCTTTCTCTTTGGCTTCTCACCTCCTCTTAATTTATTATCTCATTTCTCTCAATTTTTCATTCATTACTGTGTCTTTTCCTTCATTCATGTCATTTCTTACTCTTTTTCAATTTTCTCTTTCTTTTTCTTTTCATATTCTTACATGATCTTTCCCTTAATTGATCTTTCATTTTTTTTAAGTTTCTACATTCATTTTCACTTTTCCTCTAAGCCTTGCACTGTTTCCTAGTTTTCCTTAATTTTCCTCTTCTTCCCCCAGTGAGAGAAACAGAGAAGGGAGGGGTGTGTGAGAGGAAAGGGGAGGGGTGTGAGGAAGGAAGGAAGGAAAGAAGGTAGGAAGGAAGGAAGGAAAGAAGGTAGGAAGGAAGGGAGGAAGGAAGGAAGGAAGGAAGGAAGGAAAGAAAGAAATAATGCAAGGAAATGCAAAAATGTGGAAGCAAGGAGAAAGAAATAAAGATTAAAAGGGAAGGGGAAAGGAGAGAAATATGTAAATGAAGGGAGAGTGGTGTGTGTGTGTGTGTGTGTGTGTGTGTGTGTGTGTGTGTGTGTGTGTGTGTGTGTGTGTGAGAGAGAGAGAGAGAAAGAGAGAGAGAGAGAAACTAGTCTCCAGGTAACACACACACAACTTTACCTGCTAATTATAACTCATCCAGGTAAGGTCCTAACATAATGGGAATGTGAAGGGAAGGTGAGATGTAGGAGGAGGAGGAGGGGGGGGGAAGAGGGGAGGAGGGAGAGGGGGAGGGAGGGCGAAAGGAGGGGTGAAGGGTGAACTAGGGGGAGAGGAGAAAGGGAGGGAGGGAGGAAGGGAAGGTGTATGAGGAGGGAAAGAGGAAGGAGTTGGGAGGGAGAGAGTATGTAGAGGAAAACGATGGAAGGGGAAGTGTAAGGTCGGGAGAGAAGATGAGAAGGGAGGGAAACGAGGGGAGAGTGGGGAGAGAGGAGGAGGGGTGTGTGTGTGTGTGTGTGTGTGTGAGAGAGAGAGAGAGAGAGAGAGAGAGAGAGAGAGAGAGAGAGAGAGAGAGAGAGAGAGACGGGAGAGGAGGGGAGGTCTGACAAATATGAAAATAGAAGAGATCTAGAAAAGGAAGAAGAAAAAAAAAAAGAACGAAATAAAGGAAGAGGAGGAGAAGGAGGAGAAAAATTAGACGAAGGAAAGAAAACTGAAAAACGAAGAGAGAAAACTGAGAGACTTGGATGAAATGATTTAAGAAAGTGAGAGGAGAGGATGGGAAGAAAAGAAATATGTGGAAGGAAGGAAAAAATTTTGGAAGAACGCAAAGAAGGAAGGGAGACAGGAAGGAGTGAAGGAAGAAAACTTCAAGAAAGGAAGAAGGGAAGGTAGAGAGACAAGGGGAAGGGAAGGACGGAGGGACGAAAAAAGAAAGGAGGAAGGGAAGTAGGAAAGAAGGATGGAAGGAAGGAAGGAAGGATGAGGGTGGAATGATGAGTGAAATGTGGAGGAAGACGCAAGGAATCAGTGAAGGAAGGAAAGATGGAAAAAGGAAAGACAAAATGAAATAGATAAATAGATAGAAAGAAACAAAAGGAGGGAAGGAGGGATGGAAGAAAGCAGATGGAGAAAGAAGGAGGGAAGCACGGAGGGAAAGAAGGAAGGAAAGAAACAGGACAGAAAAGAAGGAAGAAAGTGAGGGAGTGGGAAGATATGAGTGCGATGCGGGTAAACAAGTAATGAATGAATGAAGGAAGGGAGGAAGAAGGAAAGAAAGATGGACGGAAGGAATGAAAGAAGTAGGAAGGAAGGAAGGAAGGAGGAAAGAAGGACGGAAGGAAAAAAGGAAGGAAGGGAGGAATCTTGGAAAAAACGAACGAATATATGAATGAATGAATGAAGGAAGGAAGGAAGGAAGGAAGGAGGGTGTGGGGAGATAAGAGTGAGCTGTGGGCAAACAAACAAGTAATGAAGGAAGCGATCACAGCACCCTATTAATCTCCTTCAAAGAGAGGGAGGGAAGAAAGGTGGGTGTGAGGGAGAGCCCAGAGGAGGGAGGGAGGGTGAGAGGGAGAGAAGGATGGAGGAGGGGGGTAGGACAGACTGGGAAGGAGGGAGGGTGGGTGAGAACGAGAGGGAGAGGAGGGAGAAAGGGAAGCAGAAACGGTGGATTGGGGAGAGGGAAAGAGATAGGAGGAGGGAAAGAGGGTTGGTGAGAGGGAAAAGGATGGAGGGAGGGGGGGAAGGAACGAGGGGAGGAGACATGATGAAAGGAAGAGAAGGGGGTAGTGAAAGTAAGAGAGGAGAGGAGAGGGGGAAGGGGGAAAGAGGGAGAGATGGAAGGAAGGAAAGAGGGAAAGAAGGAGAGAGAGAGAGGCAGAGTTTTCTAGCTAGGGAAATTACATACATCTTCTCAACATCTTTCATTACTGGAGTTCTAAAAGTAATGCAATCATCTATACTCTGTTCGCTTTAACTAGGCGTAACATTGCCATCTCTCTGTCTTTAATGCCGAGTCATAGCAAGAGATTAACAATGGAATATGGTGCTAGTCACGAAGAAGTGCTATGGAAAGGAGATAGGGCCATACTGTAGTCTTTATTGCCATTAAGTTACTGGGAAGAGGCTGAAAAAAGGACGAAACCACACACATACACACACACACACACACACACACACACACACACACACACACACACACACACACACACACACACACACACACATCGCCGGACTGAAAGGGTTAAGTCCATCGTGCAGGTCCATAAGCATAAAAAAAAAAAAATATCCGTTCAGAATATCCCAGTCACATTTTTTTTCGTCTCTACGCATACTTAAAGCCTCATGAATAATGCATAAGTATTGAGAGCACAGACAGACAGAGAACGCGAGGCCTCTGACTGCGTTTAAAATTTTAATTCGCATACATTTTGCATTTTTCACTTTTCTTAATGCATGTCCCCGAAAGATCTGACGGCATATTCAAAAAAACAAAATTTTGATCAAGAGTTTCCAGACAGCTCATGCTTTAATTATGATATATATTTTTTTCTTAATGAGGACTTGGGTTAAAAAAGGAAAGATGAAATAATAACGAACAGGAAACATAATGTAAATGAAAGGATCGGCACAGAAACATGGTGACGGTATTGACTCCCTCAGGCTTTTATTGAACTCTCAGATGAATAAAATCGTCTGGCAGGAGATGGCTCTGAATGCTAGAGTTGTTTCAGCCATAAATATGTTTAGGGTGACTACGAATTCACGCTCTAATAACTCATCATCATCATCATCACTGCCGTCATCATCATCATTATTGTCGTCATCATCATAATCATCATCATCAACAACATCCCGTCTCTTTTTCAAAACTACCTGCAGGTGTGGTGAGGTAGGACACTGAAAGCCAGAAGAAATAAAAACGATAGTGACAGAACTAACTAAAACTCTGTAACTGTCCTGTGGACAGTCACTAGTCTCCACCTACTGTTTCTTACAATGACCTTGACCCTACTGGGGAGATTTGGATTTTTTCTATCAGCAATTGCCCATGCCGGGACACATAACGTGCACGATTCAGATTCCTTGCACAGGTCCCCTCCAGCAGACATGACCAACTCTTGTTCACAACATAATATTGATGGGACATTTTCTGACATGCCCTTCCACTCCGTATAAAGGATTTGAAATTTTCCTTTCTATCTGCAATGGCCCACGCCGCGACACATAACCTGGGCCCTTCAGGTTCCTGGCGCAGTCTCCGATTCTTCTGGAATCGTCGCGAGACTCTAAGACCATAATAATAATAGTACCACCGAAAACAATAGTTTCCACCCGTGTAATAGGTGGAGACTAATTATCAGCATGCCTAGCGAAATGGCTCAAAGACACGTTCATTCATCATTCAAGCCCCTGGAATCCTCGAAACATGTATAATTAAAATCATCTGCCATGAGCTACTTTTACAATACCAGAGCTGTTCCGATCATGAGAGGGTTAGCACGGTAAAATATTTTTTTTAAATCCACGACTAGCGACGAAAAGCATTGTAGAAGAGTATATTGGAAAAGCGATTGGATGAAATAATGGCAGAATACTTTTTTTTTTTTTTATCTGGGAAAAAAGTCTGTGAGAAAACTGGCGGAATAAAATGAATAATACTCTCCATTACAAAAAAAAAATCATATTACATTTTTAATTTGTTTTGAACTGCAGTCTGGCCCGAAAAATAAAACCGCTTTACCTTTTTAGTTTGTTTTTTGAGAGGAGTGGCTGCCATTAGTTTGATGTAGGACAGATGCGAGGCGGAATTAGCATGTTTAATGAGTGCAACAAACCTCTCTCTCTCTCTGTTAGCTACTCTCACTCCTCCCTTCCTCTTAGCAGGCCCTCCCTCCCTCTTAGCAGGCCCTCCCCCCCTACCGTTCTCAATCCCTCCCTCCCTTCTACTCTTCATCACTCTTCTCCTTTCCTGTTTCCCCTCCACATTTTCTCTCTCATTCCTCCCTCCATTCTTACCCTCTCTCCATACTCCTTCCTTACTATTGTTTCACCTCTCTTTATTTATCTTCTTCCTCAATTATCATACTTCCTTATTTCCTTCCTGACTCACTTATCTTGAGTTACGTATCTTCCTCTTCCAGTTTATTCTCTCCACTCTACTTTCCCTTCTTCACCAACCTTCTCTTTCCATTTACTCATATTCCTACTTCCTTTTTTCTTTAGTTTTCCTTGCTTCTTCCTTTTCCTTCTTCCCCGCTTTTTCTTTTTTACTCCCCCCTCTCTGTCTGTCTGTCTGTCTGTCTCTGTCTCTGTCTCTCTCTCTCTCTCTCTCTCTCTCTCTCTCTCTCTCTCGTGCGTGCCGTCCAGTTCTGAAATCATGGGTACGAATTTTTCTTTCTTAAGCATCAAACTGGAAGTAGTTCAGGGGTACCTTGTCTTTGAGTCGAAACCTTTGAAGATGGGGTCGATCACTTAATTAATCCTTCCAGAAACTTTATCATATTCCCTCCAACGCGATAATGTCAGCATAATTTTTTCCCTCGCTGCTTTCAGACTAATTTTTCAACTTAGTATATGCCTTTCGGTTTAGTGGATGAATGAATTTAACCCCTTCAATCGCGTCACTTCATTTTTCACGTTGGATTTAAAAATTTTGGTGGTTAAATTACAGTTTGGGAAGGCCTCTCGATGTTAAGGGGTTTATGAAGGCTAGAACTACCCCCTCTCATTCTTAAAGGCTCTCATAAACAGAAAATAGTCGTCTGGAGATCACATGAATAACTTACGATATTATGCCATCGTTCAAAAAGGGTTAGTCATTCTGAGTTAGATGATGGTGATGATGAAGAGTAGTATTAACTTTCCAAACTATTGTTAGTAATATTATTCCATATTATTAGACCTTAACTACAATGATTTTTTTTTTTCACTGTATTCTTGCCACCACTAGACATATTTATTCAGCTAATGGAAGACCTCTTGCAGCAAAAGGGAAAAGGGATTGGTGGAGTTTGGTCATGTTATCAAGGGAATTTCTACTGGGTGCAAACATGTGGGAATACATTTAACAATAAGTATTATGAGGCCCAAAGCAGGACTAGATCTTCTCCTCAAAGGCAGGATAGTAGTCAGAACTAACCCTTCCTCATCCTGCCGAAATACTAATGAAGAAGAGGTGTTTGTAGTGAGGGAAGTGTTAAGATAAAAGTATAGGAATGGCTGTTTGTATATATCAGATCCTGTACGTGTCATCGGTAAGATCCGACCGGGTTCAGTCATTTCAAGTACAGTATATGAAATAACACACTACCATGGATTGGGCTTCGAATCCTAGACCAATGGCAGATGCAGAACGTGCGATAAACACGCTACCACTGCACCTGCTGGAACACAGACAAGGACATCTTAATAACTTCATAAAATTCCTTCCGCAGGTGGGATCGTACCCAAGTTAGTATGGCTGGTAGATACATGCGCTACCCACCCCGCCACTGCAGGCTTATGTTAGAACAATTGACTACTCAGATGGGTAGATTGATTAGATGCAGTGGTGACTACTGGGAAAGGTAAGTGAGACAGGTGGGTTAGATGGTGTAGATGGGATAGAAGGTCTGAAGGTAGGTGGGTTAGATGGAATGGAGAGGTCTGCAGGTAGGTGCATTAGAGGGGTTAAATGGATTAGGTGGGATGGGTTGGTAGGCGAGTTAGGTGGGAAGATGAGTAAGTGGGTTTAATGAGTATCAGTGACAGCTGGGTAGTTCGTAGATTTGGTGTGTAGGTGAGTTAGGTGAGTGAGGTGAGTTTGTTGGGTAGGTGGGTAGATGGATTAAGTAGGTTTGATGGGTAGGTGGGTATATAAGACACTGCAGGTGGGTTAGATGGACATTACCAGTCTTCCAAAACCCACCTGCCGTTCAGCCACAACCGCACGTCAACAATGGCATACATTTCGCAAAGCCTAGTCCGCACCAAGATCCACTCACATCCCCAATAAAATGTTTAATGCACCAAACATATAACAGCATATTTATTTTGATAGAATCCCGTCAATGGCAAATATATCCACACATTTCCGAAGCCCTCGTCTCTCAGAAATCGGAAATATGTTCTTCCCGTCCACTGTAGTCTGTTTATTGCTACAGGTAAGCACCGAACACCGGATTGCTAGATAATTAATGGCACTCTTTAAAAATTCTCTAGAATAATACAAAAATCAACTAATACCCATCCCAGGTACGTCATGTGTATATATGCAAAGTTAAACAAAAAGAAAGTGGTTTTTGCTTTCATTTCTCCTTTACTGTTTTGTTCGTACCTGGACCTAGCGTCACGTCACATCTCACCTGTCACCTGCGCGAACTTACCTGGCTGGCTGACCTGGTGTGAGTGGATCCCGGTTCGCACGTCATTAATGTACACCCACGTCCGCAGCGACACCAATACCGTACATCCACGTCCGCAGCGTCACCATCACCCCCACAAATAATATTAATAATTCAGGCCCACTTAACGCCCGTGGGACTGTGATAATTTATTTCTTTTTTCGGCGGGCGTTAATTGCGTTACCTTTTAATCACTGCGTCATGTTTCACGGAGCCGCAACGCACAAAAGGCACGGGCGTATGCAAATGGTGTTTTATATGTATATTTAACTCGCCGTAAAACAATTTCTGGATTATTAATTGCTCGCTCGCTGTCTGTTCTCTCTCTCTCTCTCTCTCTCTCTCTCTCTCTCTCTCTCTCTCTCTCTCTCTCTCTCATGGAAATTTTTCCCCTCAACATATGTTTTTTGACTAACAATTTTTTTTTTAAGTTTATTTTCCTCTCTCTCTCATGCAAATTTTCCTCTGTACAATTTATATTTTCTGACACGTAATTTCTCTCTCTCTCTCTCTCTCTCTCTCTCTCTCTCTCTCTCTCTCTCTCTCTCTCTCAAAACATTCCTCATGCATCATTTTCTCACAAATTCTCTCTCCCTCTCTCTGCCCCGTAAACCAGACATCACAGCAGCCAGCGACAGTGGTGGAAACGGTAATGAATTTTTTAATGTTTGTGTGCCTGTTGGGGGTAGAAGGGGGGGGTTGGGGAGAGTGGGGGAAAGGTAGAGAAGGGGAGGGGGAAAAGGTTAGAGGAGAAGGGAAGGGGTAGAGAGGGGTAGGGGGTGAAAAGGAGGGAGAGGGGGATTGAAGGGGAATGGCAGAGGAGAGAGAAGGAAGGACAGAGAGGGGGGAGGGACAGGGAAGTGAGGAAGAGATGTTGAGTTGTGGGTAAGAGGGGGAGAGGTAGAAAGAGGGGGAGGGGGTAGGCGAGACAGACAGAGGGGGAACGGTTAGGAGAAGACGAGGTAGTGACAATGTAGGATGGAGAGGGGAAGAGAAGGAGAGAAAGAGAAGGATGAGGGAGAAAGGAAGAGAGTTGGAGGAAGAGAAGGGAGAGAAAAGGGTACGACTTGAATACCTACCACCATCCCAACCAACCACACATAAGAACTACCACCATCCCTTCCAATGAAGGAGCTACCAACATCGCCACTACTATTACTACTATTCAGAAAAACCAACACTACTCACTCGATATGGCTACCGCTATCACTACCAATACCCACAAAAACTACCACCATCACTACCACCACCTACAAAAACTACCACCATCACTACCACCACCTACAAAAATCACCACCATCACTACCACCACCCACAAAACTACAACCATCACTACCATCACGCACAAATACTACCACCATCACTACCACCACCTACAACAACTACCACCATCACGATCAACATCCAGAACAACTATCATCATCTAAGTCTGCCAACACACACACACACACACACACACACACACACTCTCTCTCTCTCTCTCTCTCTGTCTTTATTCTATATGGGTGTGGTAGGGGTCCGAGGCTAGGCTACCTCAGTCCAGATCATTTTCATAGTAGGTGGCCATCCTATGATCCTGGTATCGTTTTATATGATATAAAAAAAAAATCAGGTCGCCCCTCTCTCTCTCTCTCTCTCTCTCTCTCTCTCTCTCTCTCTCTCTCTCTGCCTCTTAAATACTGGGAAAAAAAGCTCAGAAAAAAAAGCATCACCATTGGACAGGATATCGAGAAAATTCAGCTTCCCTGTGTGGATGGATTTGAGAGGTGATGGTCAATGATTTAGTGGGCGAGAGAGGGAAGAGTGACAGCCGTCCGTGGGGTAAGCGATGAGGGCAAGGGAGGGAAGATAGAGGGGGAAATAGGGTTATGTGAAATGAACAGAGTGCGAAAGGGGTGAAAACGTAAAGGGAGGGAAAGAAGTGAGAATGGGAGGAGAGTTGATGGAAATGGAAGGGAAGGAAAGGGATGGGAAGGAAAGAGAGCAAAAAGGGAAGGGAAGGGAGGAGAGCGGAATGGGAAGGGAAGGGAATAGAGTGGAAAGGAAAGAAAAGAAGAGAAACGGAAGAACAGGGTAGAGAAGGGAAAGGAAATGAAGGGAGGGGAAGGGAAGGGAAGGAAAGAATGAAAATGGGAGGCTGGCGGGAAACAGAAAACGTCTTGGGTCATATCACGCCAGATTTCACTTAACAATATTCTTTACACATTATTATTATTATTATTATTATTATTATTATTATTCTATGATGATGATGATGTGATGATGATGATGATGATAATGATGATTATTATTCTTATTATTATTAGGGTCGAGCTTATTCCAGCCATACAGTACTTCATTACGGAGAGCGATGACTTTAGAATTCAGTGATGAGATCTCAGAAGCCCAATAGGTCTATTCAGAATACTGTGTTAGAGTTTCAGATTTTTTCATCTAAGAAATGCAACGATATTTCTGTCCAAAGCTGTATATGGAGCGATAATTCTGTCCGCAGTCGTATATAGGGCGATAATTCTGCCTGCAACTGTACAGTATATGGAACGAGATGAGGGGAGGGCTTGTGGATGTGGGGTGGGTGGTGGGGGAGGGGGTGAAGACTTGGGTAGTGGGAGGAGTGAAGGTATAGATGGTGGGGAAGGAGGTGAAGAAGTGGGTGGGAGGGAGGGGGTGAAGAAGTGGATGGTGGGGTAAGGGGTGAAGAAGTGTGAGGTGAGGGGAGAGGGTAAAGAAGTGGAGGATGAGGGGAGGAGATGAAGAGGCAGATGGTGGGGAGGAGAATGAAGAAGTGAGGAGATGGGGGAGGGGTGGAGAAGTGGGGAGATGGGGAGCGGGCGGAGAAATGGGTGGAATTGGGGAGGGAGTGAAGAAGTATGTGAGAAGAGGGGAGAGGGTGAAGAAATATGTGACAGGGGAGGGGGTAAAGAAGGGGGTAGGGAGGGGGTGAAGAAGTAGGTGAGGGGAGGGGGTGAAGATGTAGGTGAGGGGAGGGGGTGAAGATGTAGGTGAGGGGAGGGGATGATGGTAGGATGAAGGTGGGAAATGGGGAAAACAAGGGAAAAAAAGCTCTCGTATCAACTTAATCCAACAAGTGCAAAGAACAGTGCTTGCCTCAGGGACAATTAGGGCAGTAACAACAGGGACAAAAATAGAACAAACACCTTCAAAAGCAGGTATTCTCTCTCTCTCTCTCTCTCTCTCTCTCTCTCTCTCTCTCTCTCTCTCTCTCTCTCTCTCTCTCTCTCCAGCGGCAGTTAGCTTTGTTAATTTGTCCTGCTCCCTCTTTTCAAAACATTTTTCCTTCCGTCTTTCTGTCGTTCTTTCTTTGTCTCTTCCCCCTTTTTTTCTGCATCCATTTATCTATCTGCGGTATCTATTTATCTGTCTGTCTCTCTCTCTCTATCTATCTATCCCTCTTAGTCTCTCTATTTTCTCCCTTCTGTCTCTCAGTTTCCTCCTCATCTACGTTTTTCCACTTCCTCTTCACTTCTCTTTCCATCTAGTTTCCTCTCTTTTCCTCCCCATTTCTGTCTCACTCAGATATTATTTTCTTTCTTCCTCACTTCTTTTTTTTCCTTCCCTCCGCATTTTCCCTCTCTTACCATCTTTCACTCTTTCCTCCTCTTTTCCCTCACTCCTTTCATTTCGGCTTTCTTTCTCCCTATTTTCGCACTATCATCTCTTCCAAACAAAAATTTCTGTTAACTTCTTTACTGTTTTCTGTCTTTGTTATTTTTCTCTTCATCTCGCCTCACAACTGACTCTCTCTTTTCTCCTCATTTCGGTTTCTCTCTCTCTCTCTCTCTCTCTCTCTTCCTCCTACCTCATACCACTTGCAATCTTCTTAGACACCTTGAGGAAAAAACGGAACCCATCTTGACAGTGAGGTTAAGAAGGTTGCGGGGTAAAGAGTGAGAAGTTGAGGGTGAGGGAGGAGGTGAGGGCGAGGAAAAGGTTGAGGGTGAGGGGTTGCGGGTGAGGGTGGGGTTGAGGATAAGGGAGAGGGTGAGTGCGAGGGAAAGGTTGAGGGTGAGTGGTTGAGGCCGAGGGTGGGGTTGAGGGTGGGTGAGTTGTGAATAAATCTACGGATCGGGAAGCAGACAGCTGTGACAGTCGGATCCGCATTTTTCTGTGCTAGATTTTTACCAGCTGCGATAGCGAAGCTGGTATTGTTTTAAATTCGTCTGTCTGTGTCTGTCTGTGTGTGTGTGTGTGTCTATTAGCACAATAACTTCGCAACCGCTCAAGATATCATCACACAATTTTAAAGGTGTGTAACAGGGATGAAAATTTCCTACGAGTATTTTTTTTTCACTCTGTCTGCATGTGTGTCTGTGTCTGTTAGCACAATAACTTCGCAACAGCTCAAGATATCATAAAAAAAAATTTGCAGGTGTGTAGTAGGGAAAAAATCGATCACGAGTTTGAAACTGGTGAAAGTAGGTCAAGGTTTGTTTGTTTGTTACCACGATAACTTCGCAACCGCTCATGGTAACATCTCAAATTTTCACAGGTGTGTAGTAGGGGTGAAAAGCTCCTAGGGATTCAAAATTTGTGAAAGTAGGTCAAGGTCAAGGTCACATTCCGAGCCGCCCTGGGTATGTATCGGCTCGCGGTTGGTGTGATTCTTCCCTTGAGGGGGGGCCCTAGTTAATAATGGATTCAGATGGCGATCATTTTGGGTGTGTGGGAAGGAAAGGGGATGTAAGGGAGTGAGGGGGAGTGTAGGGGAGTGTGGGGTAGTGTCGAGGAGTAGGAGAGTGTGGTGAGTGGAGAGGGAATAGAGGGAGAGGAAAGGGGAAGGGAATAAGGGAAAGGAAGAAGGGGGAGTGTGGGGGTGAGGGGAGAGGAGAGAGAGTAAAGAGTGAGAGAGAAAGAAAAGGAAGAGGGGTAGAAAGAAGGGAAGGAGGAGAGGGAAGGAAAGGGGGAAGAGTATAGGGGAGTGGAGAGAGAAAAAGGGAGGAAGGAATAGGCAAGATGGGGAAAGGAGAGAAGAGAATGGAGGACGGAAAGAGAGGAGAGGGAATCAGGAAGAGAAGGATGTGGTAAGGAAGGGGTGGTGTGAGCGGGAGGGGAGCGTGGAGTGGGGGAGGGAGGAGGAGAGATTGTCAGGGAGAAGGGAGTAAGGAGAGGAGAGGGAGGAAGAGAAAGGAAGAGAGGAGTAGGGAGGTGGGGAGGAAGGGGGAAATGGTAAAGAAAGGGAGGTATAGGAGTGTGGAGAGTTGAAAGGGAGAGGAGAGGGAAGGAAGGGGAAAGAGCAGGAAAGAAGAGGGGAGAGAGGGGAGAAGGAGGGGAAAGGGGGAAAGGATGATGGGAATGTGGGATAATTGTGGGTGAGGGGAAGAAGGGAGGCGGAGAGGAGGAGGGGGGAAGGGGGAGAAGGACGGAGGGAAGGAAGTGAGGGTAGGGAAGAAAGGGAAAGGAAGAAGGAAGAGGGGGAGGGGAAGAAAAAAGAGAGGAAATAAGAAAGAGGGAGATGTACAGAAAAGAAGTTTTGGGAGTGAATGAAGTGTAGACGACATCTGAGAGTGGGGAGAGAAGAGGAAGAGAAGGAGGGAGAACAAGAGGAAGGAAGAGAGGGAATGAATGGGAGAGAGGGAGGGAGAAAAGAAGGCATGGGGAAGGGGAGTCGGGGGGAGGAATAGGTAAGGAGGGGAAGGTATGGGAATGAGGAGGTGGGGAAGGGAGTGATGGAGTCGGGAGGAATGAAGGTAGAGGGGAAGAGAAGAAGGGGCGGGAAGAAGGGTGAGGGGAGGAGTATGGGAGGAGGGAAGTTAATGAGGGAAGATAAAGAGAGGTTGGAATGAGAGAGAGAGAGAGAGAGAGAGAGAGAGAGAGAGAGAGAGAGAGAGAGAGAGAGAGAGAGAGAAATAAAAAGACTACTGAAAGGACACGAGGAGAAAACAAAGGAGAGAGGGAGAGAATGAGGTGGTTAAGGCATCATGGAAATGGGTGGAAAAGAGAGGAAAGGGAGAATGAGAGAAGTGAGAAATAATTAAAGAGTGGCTAAGAGTGAGAAGAAGAGAGGTCTAGGAAATACTGGGAAAACAGGACAGATAAAAGGAAAAGGTGTGATGGCGAGAGTGTGATAGTGTGGAGGTGAAGAGAAAGGGAAGGAAAAGGGAAGAAGAGACGATTGAGATGAGAGGAAGTGAGAGGAGAGAGGGTGAGTGGTTGGGATGAAGAAGGTATGAGAGGCGAAGAGTGTGTGGGTGGTGGGTAAGGTGAGAGTGAGGTGAGGGTGTGGGATGAGGGTGGAATGGGTGTGTGGGGCGAGGGTGGGTAGGTGAGTGTGTGGGGTGAGGGTGGGGTGAGTGTGTGGGGTGAGGGTGGAGTGAGTGATAGGGCAAAGGTGGGTAGGTGGGTGTGTGGGCTAAGGGCGGGTAGGTAGGTATGTGGAGTGACGGTAAGGGGGTGTGTGGGATGAGGGTGAGGGGGTGTGTGAGATGAGGGTGGGGTGTGTGCGTGAGGTGAGGGTGGGGGGGGTGAGGTGAGGGTGGGGTGTGTGTGTGGGGTGAGAGTGGAGTGGATGATGGGGCAAGGGTGGGTAGGTGGGTGTGTGGGGTGAGGGTGGGAGTGGGTGTGTGGGGTGTGGGTGGGGTGGGTGTGTGGGGTGAGGGTGGGAGTGGGTGTGTGGGGTGAGGGTGGGGTGAGGGTGGGATGTGGGTGTGTGGGGTGTGGGTGCGTGGTGGAGCTTTAAAACGTCTGACCTGGGCCGGCGCATGAAACATTCCACCTGGTATTGGACGGTAGGTAAGGTAGGTAGGTAGGTAGGTAGGTAAGTAGGAAGGAAGGGAGGTAAGTAGGTAGGCAGATAGATAGGCAGTTAGGTAGGTACGTAGGTCGGCGGGTTGTTACGTCAGTTCAGACCAGTAGGGAGGGAGGTGGGAACATAGGTAGGTAAGTAGGCCAGGTAGGTAGGTAGGTTGGCAGGTAGGTAGAGGTAGGTAACTAGATTAGATCAGTAGGCAGGCAGGGAGTTAAGTAGGCACTTAGGAACGTAGGTAGGCCACTAGGTTGGTAAGTAGGTCAGATCATCCGGCTGGTAGGTGGGTGAGTAGGTAGACTGTTAGGTAAGTAGGCAGACAGATAGATAAATAGGCCAGGTGAGTAAATCAGATCAGCAGACAGGTAGGTACACGCATAGGTAAGTAGCTGGTTGTTCACAGGTAGGTATATAGGTAGGTAGGTAGGTAAATAGATGAGGTCGGTAGTAAGATAGGTAGGTAGGTAGGCCAGGTGGGTAGATGGGTAGATAGATAGGAAAGTAAGTTAGGCTGGCAGGTAGCAGAAAGGTACATAAATCTACGCCAAGCCTAGAGTGTCATCCACCTCATTGTTTCTTCTCCATCTTTATTCACCTCACTCTCTCTCTCTCTCTCTTTCTCTCTCTCTCTCTCTCTCTCTCTCTCTCTCTCTCTCTCTCTCTCTCACACACACACACACACACACACACACACACACACAAAACGTACCATACTGATCATAGAAGCTACAACTTTTCCCAGACTTCACCTTCAAAGTACAAGGCCCTGGTGCTCACATCTGAAGCATGGTGTTGACAGGCTTGAGGTTATGTAACATACTGGGACGAATTTCCGTTTGGCGATATTATGGACTATTTTCACTTAGGAAGGTGATTCGGAAGAGAGGATGAACTGCAGTAGCAATAATAGTACAGTAGTAGTAGTAGTAGTAGTAGCTGTTGTTGTTGTAGTCCCAGCTTGATGTGAAATGTGAACCCTGTGAACTGCAGCCTGAAGTTGCCTTTCTCCGGCAGTCCACCATCATCTTTCGAGGGATAGGCAGGGAACTGAGGGTGGTTTCAATTACCAGGCAGCTGCGTCTAGACTGGTTACCACAGCAAGGATGAATACAAAAAAAAAAAAAAAGCAGTGAATGATGCAAATTATAACACCACACGTAAATCATCGTGATAAACCAATCTGTATGTCTGTCTGTCTATCTCTCGCCAGACTCCTTAATCCCGAAAGGGGTGGCCACAAAAAAATCGCCTCCATGTCACCCTGTCCTTCACCATCAGGCTCCCTTATCTCAAACTCGCGCCCTTCTCTCTCATATACCTCTCCACCCCATCCCTCCATTTCATCCTCGATCTCCCCCTCCCTCCCCACTTCATAAAAATAGCGATAACAAGTGTCAGAGAGTAGAGAAAGTGTGACCCTGTACTTTTACCTTAAAAAAATAAATAAATATATAAAAAGAGCTACGAATTCAAAACTTAAGAGCCGGGATTCAGAACCAAAAAGGTGTTCGTAGGTGAGACAGTGAGAGATAGTAAGCAAATTCTTCCCACGCCTCTTGTTCCTTCGGCAAAACAAGTCCAAGATACGACAGGGAAATGGTTGTATGTTAAGTCCGTATTCTCGTAGGTTAAGAAGGCCCCCTAGAACCTCATTTTTTCCCCAGCTTACTCCTTCATACAACACAGTCATATTCTCTTGTCTCGTATCAGTGTCATCTGTGTCGGTGTTCAGATATAGGTAACAATGAAAAGCTTAACGAGGTATGGTATGAAAAGCAAATCGCTAAGGAAGAGGTGCTAGACCCCTCCTAAAGTGACGGAAATACGAGCCTTCTTGTGTGAGTCTGGCCCCACAAGATCGACTATGAGTTTTGATCTCATTACAGCGTCTTTTTGTGTGTTATTCTTGTTTTCTCCGGACGATTCTGTGCAGCTTCGGGGAGATTTTTTTCTTTTTTTTTAAGATCTAGCCATCACTAACCTCGTCTGGCAGCAGAAAGAATAAAATAAAAACGCCGTCTATGGGTTGAAAGTGTGAAAGCTGAGTGAAAGTTTTGAGAGTGTGAGACTGACTAGATGAGTGTATGTGACTGAGATGGAGGGGGAAGCCAAGGACGAGGTGGAGGGATGGAGTGGAGGAATATATAAGAGGGTGTGTGTGGGTCGTAAGGAGGGCAGTCAAACGTCAGAGCACCCGTCTGGCAGCTGCAAGATGGTTAGAAGTGTGAAAATTGAGCGAGTAAATGTGTTGGCTCGCCCCAAATTTCTGTCCTTCATTTATAAAACCCATGATGACAGCGAAGTTGGTGTTGGGCGTGAGAGGGGAGGTTTTATCTGTCATATTCAGGAGAGGGAACGTTGTGGCCTAAAAACAGACGCAGCTCCGGGTCACAGGTCAATCAAAGGTGAGAATATAAGGTAGGGGTGGCGTGGGTGGGAGTGAAAGCGAACTGTATACGGAGTGTCAGTAACGACCCGAGAAGAAGAACAACACAGCATACGATATAGCGTTTATCCATAATAGATAAATGAATAAACGAAAATACTAAACACACCTGCGCTGACACAAAATAATTCATCCGTATAACAATTAACAGGATACAGTACTCATAAATCCCAAGTAAAGGAGTCACTGAATTAAAAACAAAATGCAACTTATATTTACATAATTCTTTCATACGGTAAGCTATTAAGTGCTCTATAACCAATAAAGTCCTGCAGTAAAGAGAAATACAAATCTTATGTTCCTTTTTGTTTATAGATTTGAAGTGGCTTAACGCATTTTCAGTGATATTATCCTTGTATTTTTAGCATTACACCAAATTTACGTAGAGTGAGTCGCAAAAACAAAATCCGCTTCTAACAATTTAAAAGAAAATCGCACTCATAAGTAACAGCAATCACCATCTAACCCTACGATTCTAATATCATTGCAGATAAAACAGTATCTTTAGCGAACACATAATCTAACCCCGAGATTTTGAATGTAGTGGAATGAAAAATAGATTCACCGACAAACGCAGTCTTACTCAAAAATTCTGATACCACTGAAATAATAATAATAAGAAGAATATGAAGAGACGAAACATATAACAGTGAAATTCCAGGCACACAGGAATCAAAACAGAATCATCAGAACATACGAAGACTTACCTTGATACTGATAAAATTTCCAAAGCCAAATGTGAAGTAATCGAAGTGTGCAAAATCAAACTCTGAAAGTTTAAAGAATAACTTGGCAGACTTGTACGGTACTCTCTCTCTCTCTCTCTCTCTCTCTCTCTCTCTCTCCTCTTGTACCAGAACCAACCCATTCAGAACCCTACATATTTTCTAGTTTATCGCGGCTACTAGAAGACGATTTTAATTAAGGAAGGATCTCTCAGTCTTAGGGGGATAAGGATGGCCTCTTTTAACCCCCCCCCCCGCGACGAAAGCCCTCGCCTAAGCTGAACAAAATCGTCGAAATAAAATCTTCCGGTGATGAATATAGCAAAATATAAGTGGCATCGGACCAATGGAGAGAATCCCTTCACTCCGATGACGTGCTACTTCTTTCATTCTTGTTAGTTCCAGACGATTTTATTCGGTTTAAGAGAAAGTCCTTGAACTGGAGGGTGGGGGGGGTTAGATACAGCCTTGATTAACCCCTTCGTTACTATAGATCCTTCTTAAGCTGAAAGAAATCGTCTGGTAGTAACTTGGCCAACCTCTTCAGTCCGTTAACGATTTTTGTTTTAATTTACGTTTTCAGATAATTGGTTTCGAAGACATTTTTCAGACAGGAGGGTTCAGATGCATCCTTCACTAACCCCTTCACTGCCAGGGGGCCCTACTGAGATGAACAAAATCGTGTGGGTGCAGAATGAATAAACTAGAATAAATACGTCCTATGCAGGTGTTACAATGAAAAATAATATTAAAAATAACAATAAAAAAACTCACGGTACAAAGAGGGAAAAAAATAACACACATGAAAATAAAACTTACCTTTCATCCACCTGGCCACGAACATTCTCCTCATGGATTTACAGCAGATGAGGTGATAGCAGAGTTCCCGTGCCCTGCCAAAGAATAGCATCATCATGATCACAGCCATCACTATCATCAGTATTAGCTTCATGCCGTAGAAGATTTCCCTCGCCCTGCCACAGAGTATCACCATCATCATCATCAATCGTAGAATTTCATCGTCATCATTATCACCATCATCACTCCCAGAATTTCATCATTATCAGCTAAACTGTATATATTTTTTCCATCATCATTAGCTTTTTGCGATAGTATCTCCTTTGCCCTGCCATAGAACATCATCATCATCATCATCATCATCATCCAAACCCTATTTTTACTATCATACTCTACTGTAATAAGTATGGGAAGCAGAAATAAGTAAGGTACAGAAGTAGGAGAATCATAGTAAGGGTGACATAAACAAATGGATCACACCTCCTTTCATCCGTCATTTAAACCTTCGAAATTCCCTGATCTACATAGTAAATAATAAAGGGAAAGAGTAAGACCCTCCCAAGGCTGTCAGTCGGTCCCTCTGCTAGTGTGTGTGTGTGTGTGTGTGTGTGTGTGTGTGTGTGTGTGTGTGTGTGTGTGTGTGTGTGTGTGTGTGTGTGTGTGTATGTATGGATCCCCCAGACCCGTTCTCTTCCCCGACACCTCTAACTTTCCTCATTTGTGGGATCGAGTACCTTTTTTGGGTGGCCTTGAGGCAGGTGGTCGTCACGTGTGGACAATTGTGGTAGTTGTGGTTATTGTGCGGCAGTTGTGGTTGCTGTGTGGCAGTCGTGGCGGTGTGGTAGAGAGGTTAAGTGGTGGTTGTGGTAACTGTAGTGGCTGGGATAATGTAGTAATTGTGGTAATGTGGTGGAGTGGTGGTTATTTATGGTGGCTGGAGGAAGGTGATGACTGGTGTGGTGATGTGGATGGTGGTTGTGGTGGTGATGGGGATTATGGTGATGACATACGTGGTGATGTAGATGGCGACTGTGGTGGTGATGGTAGTTGTGGTGATGAGTGTTGTGACTGTGGAGATGGAGGCGTTAAATGTGCATGTTGTGGAAGTGGTGATGAATGTTCTAGTGAGGATTGCTGTTTTTGTTGTTGTTGTGGTCCTAGGCTCATATAAAGCGCGAACCCAGTGGACTGCAGGTTGAAGTTGCCTTTCTTCCTTGGTCCACCATCCTTCTTTCAGGGAATAGGAAGTAGTAACTGCAGGTGTGTAGGTGATGGTTGTGGTAGTAATGAGGATTATTGCGATGAGACTGTTTAGGATTGAAGGCAGCTAAGTGAGGGGTAGAGGAGAGAAGGGGGAGAGGAGGAGAGCGGCAGAAGATGGGGAGAAGAGAGGAGATATAGTAGAGGGGAGAAGGAGAGAAAGGGACAAGAAGGAAAGGGGAGAAGAGGTCGAAATCGGATAATAACTCTACTCTAAATTAAGTATGTAATGTGGTCTTAACCTGTGATCTGTTGTTCTTCGTTTACCCTCAACACTTCCACCAAGTTTGTTCCAAATCAGATCAAAACTGTTTTATTTTGTTCACACACAGACAAACTGGTCGAGCTTTGACCTTACCCTGTGACCTTGACATCTGATCCATTGTTCTCAAAATCAAGTCACTTACCTCTTGCCTTACCTTCAACCCATCCACCAAAGTTAGTCTGAATCGGGTAAAACAGTTAAACATTTTCTTGCTCGGTAAAAATTTGACCTAACTCTGTGACCTTACCCTTCGACCCACTATTCTCAAAAACAAGAGGTCAACTTCTTGGCTGACCCTCAACCCATTCACCGAGTTTGGCTAAATTCGGATAATTTTTAAAAGTTATTTCATTCACGGTGAGACAGACAATTAGACCAACTGACTGACTGACCGACCGACCGACCGACCGACACACACACACACACACACACACACACACACACACACACACACACACACACACACACACACATACACACACCGATAAAAACATAATACCCCCTTTACAATCGCGAGCACGGGTATTATACTAACAAAATGCCGTACGTCATTATTATTAGGAAAGACCTCAAGACATGTAACGTAGGAAGTACTGTAATGCAGGTCTCGAAGGTAACAGAGTATAGCCGTCTCTCTCTCTCTCTCTCTCTCTCTCTCTCTCTCTCTCTCTCTCCTGCTTTCCCTCTTCTTCATCACTTCCTCTCTCATTTCCTTCCTTCCCCCTTCTTCCTCGTTTGCATCTTCTTTCCTCTCCCCTTCACTTCCTCTCCTTACTTCATTTCCTTTCCTTGTTACTTCTCTCTCTCTCTCTCTCTCTCTCTCTCTCTCTCTCTCTCTCTCTCTCACACACACACACACACACACACACACACACACACACACACACACACACACACACACACACACACACACATTCAATAATTTACAAATGTTCTTGCTCTCTCTCTCTCTCTCTCTCACACACACACACACACACACACACACACACACACACACACATTCAATAATTTACAAATGTTCTTGCGCTCTCTCTCTCTCTCTCTCTCTCTCTCTCTCTCTCTCCCTCTCTCTCTCTCTCACACACACACACACACACACACACACACACATACAATAATTTACAGCTGATCTAGCCCCCCCCCTCTCTCTCTCTCTCTCTCTCTCTCTCTCTCTCTCGTCAGACGTATACAAGGTGGTCTTTATAGGTACACAGACACACACGCTTTTCCTTTGTCTCCACATTGAACCCTGTACTTCTATGCCCAGGAGGGGAAATGATCACAAAAAAGGGGGGGGGGAACAGTCACCAGGCACCGGGCTTCCCTTGTGATTTCCTTAAAAGCTCATCTCCCCTCACTTCTCTCTCCCCTTCTCTTCTCTCTCCCTCTGCTCTTCATCTTCCATTTTTCCACGAGTTTATTTTTTTTTTTGCTTCTTATTTTGTCTGAATATTTATCCTTATTTTTTTAAGGTTTTTTTCTTGCATTTTCTTTCCTCTTGTCGTTTCCTCTTTCCCCTTTCTCCCTCTTCTTTGTCTCCTTCTCTTCCCTGCTTCTTTCCCTCCCATCCACTTTATGCAGTTCATTCTTTGCTGTTTTCCTCCTCCTCTTTCTCTCTCTCTCTCTCTCTCTCTCTCTCTCTCTCTCTCTCTCTCCCGGCTCTCCATTCTAATTTCCCCAAGGACTGCCTTCTTTTTAATACGTGTTTCGGTCCGGCCTCTGCCTAGCTCATTATGTGATTGGATTATGAGCAAGCAGGAGAGAGAGAGAGAGAGAGAGAGAGAGAGACATCCACTTGTCTACCTATTTTTATTTCTCTACCTATTTACTCATCAGTCTATCTATCTTTCTATATCTGTCTATCTATCTATCTATAACGTTTCAGATAAATTATCCTTCTCTTCATCTGCTAACCAACCTACCATCCATCTTCTACTAATAACTGTGCATCTATCCTATCCGTCTATCTATCCATCCATCCATATGTCTATCCAACTATCTATTCGTATATCCTCCCAGCCTCCTGTATATCCATTCTATAATCTATATATTCATCTCCTTATCTATCCATCCTAATATCAGTCAATCTATCTATCAGTCTATTCATCCTACTGTCTCTCCATCCCATTATATCTCGATCCATCCTACTATATAATTCATCCTCTGCACTGTGTACCCAAACTACCATCTGTCTTACTACGTATCTATCTAATTTACTATCTACCTATCTATCAGCCCATCCTAGCTATTTATTCATTCCATTATCGTTTTATCCACTCTGCTGTCTCTAAGTGGTAGGTGGTGGCGACCGTCATCCACTCACCTGAAGTAGTGATGCATAATTCTTCCTTCACCTGTATCATTCCATTTCTGTCTACGCTTCTCTCTTCCTACGTTTCCCTGTCTTTGCTATCACTTCTTATTACTCTCCTTTCCACTTCAGGTGACTCTACGCTGGTAACCATATAACCAGATCTCGGGGTGAAGCGAGGCCTGCTATGGTTCCCTTGTTAACTGCGTGGAGAGTCGCAAATGAGGCATCCACCAGGAACCAAACCTCAACACTTTTCCCCGCGCCTCGCTGTGGCGAGGCGCTGTCAGTCGTAAAGAAAGTTCGATTCACTGGCTGGGATGGCCTTGCAGGGGCGGCAGCTTACCTATGGTTGATAGGTCTGCTCAGCCATACAGATTGGGCTTGATCGACAACAATAACTATCTATATGTCTGTCTACAAATTCACCCTATCCCTTCATCCAGTTATCTCTTAGTCACACTATCTATCTGTCTAGTCACACTATCTGTCTGTCTATCTACCTACTTACCTACCAACCTACCTACCTACCTATCTACCTGCCTACCCTATCTATCCAATCTATCCAGCCTGTCTCACCCTCTTTATATAAACCTGACCCTAATCACTTTAACTCGAGCTAAAACGACCTCTTACGGGAAAATAAGGTGAAAATTGACATAATACTAATAACTTCGAGATGGGATGGCAACTCGTCTCCACTTTCATATCCCTGTAAGGTCGGTAGTTTGATGGTGAAGGAGGGGACTGTGAGCCTTATGGGAGTTTGGGTTGTTGGGTGCATAGGCGAAAATAGGTGGGAACGAAAGAGAGAGAGAGAGAGAGAGAGAGAGAGAGAGAGAGAGAGAGAGAGAGAGAGAATGTTAACGAATAAACGAATAATAAAAAGAACATCTTACCCCACGTTTCACAAGCATTTTCATTTAAAAACAGTTTACGGAAAATATTAATAATTAGACAAAAGAAAAGAATGAAGCAGTCAGGAATGGCAGGTGAACATCTTAAAGATGGATTCTGATATCGTCTTTTTATGTTAACTTGGCCTAAAACTATCATTTCTCCATCTTGAGTGACGATTTGTAATACCGAAATAGATGAACACAAGAATATGCTACTAGTCACGAAGAAGTGTTATGGAAAGAGTGGAGAGCCATAACACTGTGTTTCAGCGACAGAGCTAAGTGAAATAAGCTCCAAATGGACAAAAATCTGGGTCAAGTTAAAGTGAAAGGACTATAGAATTTGTAACTGAGAAAATGTAATGAAGTCCAGTCGGTGTATCGGATGAGCTGAGGCTTCACAGCTTATTCGGCTGCCAGAAAACAAGGGCATACTCAGATGCAGATCTATCCTGTGTGCCTCCCTCTCTTCTTTATGCAGTTCAGATTTTCAACTTTTAGTTTGACTATCCAGGTCGAGTTCCAGCCACTTCTCTGTTATTTATGAACACCAGAATACTGCATAGAACCTAGCATGAAATCTTGTGTTATAGGAGTCGCTATTTAGCCTTGATTCAAATGCTTAGACATCTAAAAAGGTGACGGAAAAGGACGCCTTCACGTAATGATACCGATACAAACAGACAGCTCCACTTCCAGGCTGTACAAGCTTCCCTCGACTCCCTCCCTATCCCCCGGAAGGATGATGTTGAACTGCAGTAGGGGAGCAACTTCAACCTGCAGTCCACTAAGTTCACGTTAAGATGAGCCAGGGGTCACAGCAGCTTCTTAAAGTGGACCGAATATAATCACTTGGAGTACTAGGCGGGGGAATATCGCAACCACCTCCTTTCTTAACGTGAGGAAGTAACTGACATGAAGGTAGACGCTAACCACAATACTGTTGGGCCATAGCTACATCGATTTATGCTGGTTAGGTCAGTTTGGTTGTGTCTGAATGGTTTTTCTCTTCACGTTTTGGTGATCCGCGAATTTCAGCACTACGTTCATTCAAAAAGAGACAAGCTACCCCCACCACCCACACCAAATCTAACACACCTAATTAGACAGTGAAGCGATGGAACTCTGACCCATATTTAAGGCTATGTTGCATATTTCCTCACATAATGGGAAGTCTGCGGATCTCTAGCTTCGTCCAGGGAGTTACCGAGGCGTCGTCGTGCTTCCAGTGTGTCGTACTCTCCCGGGCACAGTGGTTACGTGGCAGACCAAGATCCCGTGGGTCCTGGGTTCGATTCTCGCCTTTGACTGTGATGAATTTGTCTAGTATCACGTAGGTTATTATGTAGAGTAGCTCCACACCTATGGGAGAGGGGTGGCTAAAGTTCCCTGGAAATGCTATGGTCCCCCTTGAGAAATATTTGGAAGGGAAAGGGAGAGATTTAACCAGTATTGCGATTTACTTATACTGTCTCACTCTAAATAATCTATCTTTATTCTTTTTATCTTTCACTTGGATGAGACTCTGATAGCGGCAAGTATGAGATAAAATTAACCTCCTTGAGCTTTTCGATTGCTGGGATGTGTACATATTAAGTGAAAGGTGTGACAGAAGAGAGAAAGGGAAGGAAAAGGGCAATATTTTTTTACTGATTTTAGGCACTTCATACAAAACTTACATTCATCCTCATTTATACCCACACCAACTCAAACACTCTAACACGCACCCACATTTACACTCACTCTACTTCACACTCACATTCTAGCTCAAACGCACTTATTAAAACACACTCACCTCCACTCACACTAACACTCACACTTAGACCCATACTCAGGCTCAAAGGCATTCACTTAAACACACTTATTGCACTCACACTCTAGCTCAGGCACTCACATTCACACCCACACTAACGCACTCACCCTTACTCTAAGTCTTACAGCTTACATTCACGCTCACTCACACACACACACACACACACACAATGCATTCAACAAAAACACGCACGGACAAACATCATCCTGAATGACCATAATTTTCCTACACATGATCATGCAAATAACACACACACACACACACACACACACACACACACACACACACACACACACACACACACACACACACACACGTGTTCACACAAATACGCAAGTTTTTTTTTTTTTAATTATTCCTCTTTCACTTCCATCTCTCTCTCTCTCTCTCTCTCTCTCTCTCTCTCTCTCTCTCTCTCTCTCTCTCTCTCTCTCTCTCTCTCTCCGTCCTGCTTATACCAAACAAAACATGACGTGAAAAATGACGCAATTAAAAAAAAATGAAAAGAACGCCCCCCGCTCGAAAAAACAAAAAGAGAAAAAAAATAATAGGTGCAGAAAATACGAAAGGCTGGCTTGTTGTATGAACTGTATTAAATCTGGGTAGGTTATTTGTTCATATTTTTCAACGGGTGCTGTGTGTGTGTGTGTGTGTGTGTGTGTGTGTGTGTGTGTGTGTGTGTGTGTGTGTGTGTGTGTGTGTGTGTGTTTTAGTAAGGACGAATGGACTATTACTGGTGGTGGTGTGGTGGGGATGGTTGTGGTTTTGGTGGTGTTGATGGGTGTGGTGCTGTGGTTGTCGTAGTGGTGGATACGGTGATGGTAATTGTGGCAGGGGTGGTAGCGGTGGCTGTGGTTGTAGTGGTGGTGGTGATGATGATGCCTGTGGTGGTGGTGGTGGTGGTGGGGTGGGGTTTACTACTGGGGCTATGAGCGTATTGGTGATGACTGTAGTGGTAATATAATGATGACATTGTTGGTGGCTGTAAATATTTTTGTGGTGATTTAAGTGGTAGCGGTGGAGAGGGTCGTGGTGGTAGTGGTCGTGAAGTGGTGTTGATTACTGATTTTTTCCATACCGGTGGTGGTTGTAATGGTTATGATGGTGGTGGTGATGGTGGTAGTGGTGGTGGTTATGGCGGTGGTGGTGGTATTAAGAGACTATAGTTACTGCAGTGTTGTGCTGGTATAGTCCACTTAATTTCACATGACAGAACTGGTCCATTACTACTACCTGAATGAACCTTAGTTATGCGACAGGAATGAGTCTCCTTGGTTGCTATACCCTGTTCACTTTACCTTGGCCTAAAACTGTCATCCTTCCATCCTGAATGCCGAGTTTTAACTATGGATTATCACTAAATTATGATGCTAGTCAAGAAGAAGTGCGAAAGAAAGGATGTAGAGCCACAGTATTGTCTTTTTCTGCCACTGAACTGCGTGGAATGAGCTGCAGAAGGATGAAAATCTGGGCCAAGTTAAAATGATGGGACCTTCGTTAGATCGACCCTCCAGTCTGACTACACTTGGCCATCACCGAGCTGAAAGTGGTTTGGTATCCTTGTCAAATTAAAGCAGTTGTGATAATGGCAATAATGATGATAGAGTTGTCCATCCCATGAAGTTGGTGTTGGTGGATATATGTAGAATAACGTACTAACTGACATAGGGAATATCACAGCGCCTCTTCCTTAGCGATTATTTTGTATGCTATTATGTTAATTTTATCTCGTTTTTTGTATTCTGTACTTATGTAGCTTTATTATCAACATACTTTTCCTTAGTAATATACTGTACATGAAGATACTGAACCGTAATGTGATAAACCGCGAAGGAAGAGGTGTTACGAAGCCTGCAGAAAGTCTAGTAGCAAGAGTGACAGTGAAGTTAAAAGTTAATAAGGGTTGTTTTTAGTCACTTCACTCCAAGGCCACCATCCTAAGCTTAACTTTGATTGAAGCCGGAACAGGCCTAATATCTATCTGTCTATCTATTTGTCTGTCAGTATATTAGTTTCTAGCTGTCTATCTCTTTTATCAATCAGTCAACCAATCAGTCCATCCATCTATCTACCTGTCTGTCTATCTGTTTATCTCTGTCAATCTTTATATCAGTCAATCAATCAGTCAGTCATTTAATCTCTCTCTCTCTCTCTCTCTCTCTCTCTCTCTCTCTCTCTCTATGTATATCGGGTGCATGGTGTGTATGGTTGAAGTGAAGATGTGTTTACTGGTGACATGTTTAGCTCAGTGATTGCAATGTTGACTCGCATGATATTGGCTGTGTTGCAAATGAAGGGCTGGCAATAGAGCAACATAAGTGGAGGCTGTGATGGTGGTGTTAGCGGTGTCTGTGGGTGGAAGTGATGGGAAGAAATGGAAAGACAACTAAGATATGACAAGAAACATACACCATACCTTATACTGCCACACACACACACACACACACACACACACACACACAGAGGAGAACGCTAGAGATGACTGGTAGGAAAGGGAGAGAGCGACTCATCAAAGTTTTTTAAAAGAAATCTCTAATCTTGTGCTGCAGACGGTCTTTCTCCCCTCGCTCACTTTTTTTACTCCTCTCTCTCTCTCTCTCTCTCTCTCTCTCTTAGTCTATATCTCTTGTTTTTACCCTGTTGTTACACTCCTGGCAATTTTTTTTCCTATCAAAACTTAATACGAATTGCATAGAGGGAACTGTAAGGTCAGTGTGATCTGCAGCTCTTTGTAACTCTGAGTGTTTTTTTTTGGTTGTCTCGCGTCGTGGTCTTTATGCAATAGTGCTCCTGCACACACACACACACACACACACACACACACACACACACACAGTCTCTCTCTCTCTCTCTCTCTCTCTCTCTCTCTTTAATCTCACTCCCAGCACGCATTTTTGCCTCGGTGATATAACAGAGAAATGGAGCAATCTAGCCCAATACGCAGAACAACACAGAACAGAGCAGTGTACATTCATGAACACATTAGGGAGGAAATTACACAGCTGCAGTTATGACTCTTGCTTATTGGTACATTGGGTTTACCTGTAACTACTTTATTTATCTATTAGTCTATTTTTGTCTTTGTTTACTGATTTACAATATTTACTTCTTATATATTCTTTTATTTATACACTTATTTACTTATTTACAAGACTTATTTTTCAATGTTTATGTCGAATTTACCTGTTTACTGATTTGTCCATTCGTTTACAGCATTTACCTGTTTTAAGATTTACCAACTTACATTATCCGTCTGTTTATCTGTTTCTTCATTCACTTACTCTCTTCTTAATTACTTCTTAATATATACACATACACATTATTTTTCACATATTTTCATACATTTATTCAGTTCTTTCCAGGTGAACGGAGACCAGGGCGCAAAGCAGTTACATGTCTCCGTGTGGTATCCAGAGTGGTTAAATATTGTACAAGTTTCAGCATTTTTCTTGGAAGTAAATTGAGTTCTTCCTTTTATCTTGCTATAATTATTAACTCTTACTATACAACTTGTTTTTTCGTTTAATTTTTTCTTACTACATCAATAGTTTTTTCCCTCAGCATTAGACAGACTCGCCGAAACGAAGAAAATAAATATAATCTTCACCAAACCATTCACTTTCTGGTCGGGCCGGTTCGCGTCGGGCCGCTCATTTCTCAGATGAACGTAAACATCGCTTCGCTACGCTTGTTCGCTTCGCTCGCTGCGCTCGCTCGCTTGTAACAAGTTATTCAGAAGATGATAGGTTGAAGATAGGTCACCATGAGGAATCAGTAGATGTAACTGTTATGTATAGGCTATCTGTACAACAAAGACAGACAGATACTCCATGCACGCACACACACACACACACACACACACACACACACACACACACTGCTATTGCTCTTCCTTTGTGTTATTCTATCAATTTATCTACCTATCATTCGATCTATCTATCTGTGTCTGTCTACAGTATCTTACTATCTATCTATCAGTCTATCTATATTTGTCCCTCCTTCGACATCTCACCTCCATCCTACATTTGCACTCTACCCTTTCTCTCCCTTCATTTCAACATACGAGTGTTCTCATCCCGTGTCATGTCTGTATTTCATCTCTCTCTCTCTCTCTCTCTCTCTCTCTCTCTCTCTCAACTCATAATCACACAATTATCACATCGGGCTCTCCATTCATCTTCATCGGGCTTCGGGCTGGAGGATGTAAGTGAAGAGGAACGATGTATAATGGCACGGAAAACAGATTAGGAAAGAGAGAGAGAGAGAGAGAGAGAGAGAGAGAGAGAGAGAGAGTTACTTCGGCTTTTCCAGGAACCGAGTGAGTGGGAGACAAGACAACAAGAGGCTAATCCCATAATGCTTATACGTAGAACTGTTGCCTTAAGACTCACAATGAAACGGTGCCACAGTGCTAAGGGACGGAGATGATGCACAGTGCTGGGTCAAAGTAATGGTGCACAGTGCTGGGACAAAGACATGGTGCACAGTGCTGAGAGAGAAAGAAATGGTGCGCAAAACTAAGAGGGAAAGACATGGTACACGATGATAGGGGGCAAAAAGATGGTGCACAGTACTAACAAAAATAAATGGTGCACAATACTAGGAGAAAAATGATGCACAGTAATAAGAGACAAAGAGATGGTGCACAGTGCTAAGAGAAAAATGTTGCACAATAACAAGACACAAAAAGATGGTGCACAGTACCTGGAAATAAATATTGCTCAATACTAAGAACCAAATCGATGGTGCACAGTACCTGGAAATAAATATTGCTCAACACTAAGAACCAAATCGATGGTGCACAGAACTAAAAACAGATGGAGCACAGTACTAGGAGACAAAGAGATGGTGCACAGTACTAAGGAAGAAACGGTACACATTATAAAGACAAAGAGGTGGTGCACAGTTCTAAGATAGAAATGGTGCACAATACTATGAGAGGAACTGGACAATACTAACAGACCTACTTACAGAAACAGAAGAACCTACTAACAGATATACTTACGGAAATGGAGGAACCTACTATGACAGATAATCAGACATGGAGATAGTGCAATATACCGACTGGCAGAGAGGTACAGTACTTACAGACCTACTGACAAATAGATAAATCTACTAACAGATATACTTACAATGAGAGAGAGAGAGAGAGAGAGAGAGAGAGAGAGAGAGAGAGAGAGAGAGAGCAGCATACTTACAAAGAAGAAATGTAGAATACTTTCTAAATGATGACAGAAACAGTGAATCCTATTGACATAAACACACAAATAAACACTAGTAAATCCTTTTTACTTATATACTTACAAATAAACACTGCAATATACTAACTGACGAAAATAAACTATACTATAAATGAAAACAAAAAACTGCCAAAGATCTGAGGTGTCTATCTATCACTCTTTCTCCTGAATCTGTCTTTCTATCTACTCCTTGCAGTATAGAAGGATTAGTCAGCGATAAATGGACCTCAAGGTGCTTACGTCCCTACTCAGTAACGAATCCACCTTTCTTTCTTTCCACGATACACCCTGTTATACAAAGCATGGTAGTGTATCTGATCTCTCCATCTCGTTCTCCCTCTCCCTCTCCTCCCACCAGACTTCCTCTTATGCCGGTACACTCTTTCTGAAGCCAGTAGGAAGTTACATAGTCTGTGAACTGCTGATTTGTATTTTCCATGTTATACAAAAACATTTATAAACCTAGAATCTTTTTACGTATCATCGTTTGTATCACTTCACAGGGGATACTCATCATATTTTAGGTGTTATGAATTATCTCACTCTATCTCTGGGTTGTGTAAGGGTCGGTCTGATTATGTTTTTCTCTTAAGTGTCCGACTCCCGACATAGGCTAAAAAATTCGTTCTTAAGATCTAGCACTCCACTTACGACAAAGCACAGGAAATTGGTGGACACGTCATCCTGGCACTTGAGCCTGTTTTCCCATGAGGTTAAGGAGGTTCCCTAGCACCTCTGCCTTAGCGATTTATTTTTAGATATGGCTGGTTAATATCCTTTTGTACGCTATGTATGTAAAGTGAGGCGATGTTAAAAGGATTTACGCAACACAGAGGAAGACAGTGAGGTGCAGTAGGCAAACTAAATCGCTTAGGGAAAGGTGTTAGGGGACTCCATTAACCGACAAGAATATGGGGATTGGACGCTAATATCATTACTCAGTACTGTTATATTATTAATGAGGTGGATGTTATAACGTGTTGGTAGGAATATAAGGAACAGCAGTAGGCACAGTGATAATGGAATGGAAATCTACAAACTGTTTTCTGCAGTGCTAGAATCGAACCCGTGATCAAGCTGTCCCTAGCACACCGCTCTACCCACTCCGCCACTACATCGTAAAAATAACACCACCACCACCACCACCATCATCATCATCATCATCATCATCATCATCACGCAGTCTCACCCTAATCTTGCCTAACCAAGAACAAAATACTGTATAGCTTAGGAAAAGGAAGTATTTACAAATGGATATATGATATCACACACACACACACACACACACACACACACACACACACACACACACACAGCTCCTCCATGCAACGTGAGACATGCTGTGTTTACAAAGTTGTTTTCAAGCTATTGCAATATGTTTTCCTGTCCACTGCAGAACTGTGTCAAAAGACCACCTGGAATACTGTAACACCATCTGTGTGTTTGTAGTTTGTATGTGTGTGTGTGTGTGTGTGTGTGTGTGTGTGTGTGAGAGAGAGAGAGAGAGAGAGAGAGAGAGAGAGAGGAGCGTCAGTTAGCGCATTACCCAGAATAAGAGTGAGTGAGTAAGAAATTGAGTGAAGAGAGTGAATTAGAGCGATTGAGAAATTAAAAAAGTGAGAGATAAAGAGATTGAGTAAATGAAAGCGAGTGAAAATCAGAGAAAGTGAAAGAGTGAGGGAATTAAAGAGTGGGCGAGTGAAAAAGTGAGTGAGGTGGGAGAATAAGAATGAGAGAAAATATGAGTGAAATGAGATAATTAAAGCAAGTAAAGAGAGCGAAACTGAAAAAGTGTGAGAAGTAGGTCGAGGGAGTGAGAAAATGAGTGACGAAGAAAATGAAAAAGAAAGAGGAAGCGAATTTTATGAAAAGTGAGCTAGTAGTGTAAATGTGGGAGGCACAAGAAAGCACGTTCCCGGAAATTAGAGATAGTGAGAGAGTGAGAGAGTTCCCAGAGGCACGACGTGAGAAAGAGAGGAAGTAAGACAGAAGAAAACACGCTACCACAAATTAAGCCAATGAGAGAGAGAGAGAGAGAGAGAGATTTATGTGCACATGTATAACTGTATATACTGCATAGGTAAGTATATTTATAGGTATACTGTGCAATGTATATGTATGCGTCTGTACAATGTATGTATGTATGTATGTATGTATGTATGCGTGAGTCTACAGAACAATTATCCATTATGAACTTGAATGTGCACATGTATAAGTGTTTGTGTACACGAATGTATGTGTAGGCTAAGAGTATGTGTATATGTTTGTACGCACACATGGGACTGTGAGCGTACGGGTCCGTAAGCGTGAATATGTGAGTGTTAGCATTCTAAGGTGTGAGGCGGTGTGAGCGGCCGCGAGCTTGTGTGTGTGTGTGTGTGTGTGTGTGTGTGTGAGAGAGAGAGAGAGAGAGAGAGAGAGAGAGAGAGAGAGAGAGAGAGAGAGAGAGAGAGAGAGTGCTCGGCCTAATGACTCTTGCTCCCTCACAATATCTGGCAAACTTTCCTTTCAGCCTTATAGACATCACCTCCAGGGACCCCCACACCTGCTCCCCCACCCCCTTGAGACAAGGAACAGGTGTGGGGGGAGGAGAAAAGATGATGGAGGAGGAGGAGGAGGAGATGAAGAAGAAGAAGGAGAAGAAGAAGAAGATGATGACTGATGATGATAATAATAATAATAATAATAATAATGGTAATAATGATACTACTACTACTACTACTAATAATAATAATAATTGCATTTACCATCTTAATCACCTTAATCCTTAATGTCAACTAGTAATGAGGTGAAAGAGAAAGAACAGACTAGAAAAGTGGAGCTCAAACTGAAAGAGTTATGTTAAATCGTGTTAGGTCACCAAGAAGTGAGTGACCTCTGACCCCTGGAGCCACGCTGACCCACTTACACCAACCATGAGATAGATAGATAGATAGATAGAGATAGATAGATAGATAAGAGAGAGAGAGAGAGAGAGAGAGAGAAAATCAGGAAACATGGTGTTCCCTGCAACTGTACAATAAAAAGAGAACAAAGAAAAGCGGTGCCAAGGCACAGCAAATTCTTTTCCGGCAGTCATTTTAGTGCTGACGTATAAACACAACAGGATATCTAGTCAAAGATGTCACATTTTCTTTTTTAAGAGACAATGAATGGAAGGAAAAACAAATGAATTAAAAAAAAAGTCCATGTGCCCAAAGGCATCTTCATTTATAAAATACTTACAGTATAACAACTGGATTTACATAGAAGCGGATTAAATTTTTGTGGGAATTCCAGAGACTAGTAGTTCTGGGGATAAATGAATTTGGATAAGCAGAGGTTCTGCGTTGCGGGGGAGAGAGTGTGAATTCATGGGCGCTCCCAGCTCCCTGAGTCTTTCGGGAGAAAATGTGAAGGATAGGCACAGTTGAAGCAAGCTCGTCAGAGCACTTACTATAAAAATATCGATAAAATAATGCTAAAGAAGCAACATCTCTACGTACTGATAATGGAGGAAGGTCCTGCGTAATGGAAGGATTATTGATTAATCTAATGGCTTTATCTTGAATTTTGTCCAACTGCCTCAATACAACTGCTCAAATTTGGAGTAAATCGAGTGAAAATTGACGATTTTATGCCCATTTGAAATTTTAGGCCCGACCCGACTGACTTTGACCCCCCTACGGCTAAGTGGGGAGTGACCCCCCTGATGTAATGAGGCATGTTACAGGAATGCAGATTTGAAAGATGCACTTTCATGTGTTGGTTTCATGTCGATGTGACGAATTTGAAAGGAGTTATGGCGAAAAAAAAACGATTTTTTACCCGTATTTTTCTTTTTTTTACATTTTTTGAGCCTACAGCTGGGCCTTGGCCCAATTTAGGCCAAAATTTAATCAAGGTCATGGCCCATTATCCCTGTAATTTTAGTCAAAAATCGCACTAGTAGGTTTCGCGCAAAGTTGTTGACAGACAGACAGACAGACAATCAAACAGACAAACCGAGTGCAATCAATACCCGTCGCCGAGCCCCTCCGGCGAAGGGACGGGTAAAAAAAAAAGTAGTATCATGTTGCTGCAAGAGTTAGGTGACACTGAATTAGGTCATCACTGAGTGAATGACCCTTGACTCCTGGAGGTACACTGACCCACATCACACATCACAAGAACAATTCATTTGTTGTTATCCGACGCGTGCTAAAAAAAAAAAAAAGAGAAAGAGAGAGAGAGAGGCAGAGAGAAAAGTTAATGACATGTCGATCTCCCACTCACGACCACCGCCACCTCTTCCCTGCCATCACTACCACCACTGCCACCACCGCTGCCATCGCCACCCCTCCCTTACACTGTCTGTGCCACCACCATTGCCACCATCACTCCCTACCATCACCACTGCCATCGCCATCACCATTACCATCGCCACTGTTATAACCACCACCACTGCCACTACCACTGCTACCACAGCTTCCACCACCATTGCCATTAACTCCATTGCCCTGCCGCTAACGGAACTGCCCCTACCATGGTGAACCTTGCCCATTCTTGATCATTTTAGTCCCAGTCATTCGGATCTTGCGTGAGGGTTTTTTTTTTTCCGGCTGTTTTATTAATAACTAGGAGGCAGCACGATGCATTAGGTACTTGCATAGTTTCCAGTACTCAGGTCATGTAAAGTGAGGAATTCTGCTAACCAACCAGTCAGCCAATGCAATCAGATGGCACAGTATTCCCAGATAAGGAAGGCTGGGAAGGGAAGGATCGAATGGAAGTATTACACTCAAAATTTCTGCAATACTTTTCTGCCGACGGTGGTGATGCTAGGGGGATATATGTAATTTTCCTGTGTGACAAAAATATGAGGAACACAGGAAGAGGCTATATAACGAAGAAGGATGCTCTCTGGAGGTCAGGGAAGAATGAGAAATATGAGAGGCAAGACATAACGCTGGTAAGGACTGTGGTCTGCGAGCAAACTCTTCCTTGTGGCACTATCAAGGGTAGGGACTGAGACAGCTCTGGAAACATATGGCCTGTGGATAGAGGCGACAATGTCCTTATGTCTTTCCTACACTACTGAGGACAATAATAATAACACCAACTACAGAAAAATAGCTAAAATACTACTACTACTTCTACTACTACTACTACTATAACAACAACAACTACTACTACTGCCATTTACGTAGATATAATGTATACTTGACTCTGGACAAATTTTACACGAGAGAGAGAGAGAGAGACCCTTTCTCTCTTTTTTCCTCTCCCTCTCAGTAATTACTCCCTCCTGATCGTCGACACTCACATTTATCATCCTCTCTCTCTCTCTCTCTCTCTCTCTCTCTCTCTCTCTCTCTCTCTCTCTCTCTCTCTCTCTCTCTCCCCCTCTCTCTCTCTCTCTCCCACCCTTTCATTATTTCACTTGCAGTCTCACTTTTCCCCCTTTCTTCTGTGTCTCTCGCTAGTTATTTATCAATTTGTCTTCCTATTTATATAATTATGTATTTATTTCTGTCTACTTCATTATGCCACGATATTACATTCTCTCTCTCTCTCTCTCTCTCTCTCTCTCTCTCTCTCTCTCTCTCTCTCTCTCTCTCTCTCTCTCTCTCTCTCTCTCTCTCTCTCTCTCTCTCTCTCTCCGTGTACGAGTATTTACCGACTGTCTGTCACTTACATGTGTTGTTTAGTTGTTTATCACCTGTGTTACTTGTTTGCTTCTTCATGCCTGACTGTTTATCTGTGTTTATCTAATTACATTTGCTTGTTTGGCTGTATTTGCTCATATGTATTTGTGTCATTTCTTGGTTTTATTTTCTCCTCCTCCTCCTCCTCCTCTTCCTCTCCTACACCATCATCATCATCAACCTCACGTCCCGGTTTCCCAATCTAAGGACCTTTATATTCTGCAACTGACCCCTTCGGTGTCTGACGTCTTTTTGAATTACAGTATATTCTTGCATCTGCCAGACCATCATGAAGACAACTCTAGGGAAAAGTTGTGATTGAAACAGACCTTCTTCTTCCCCTTGACAGAAACTTTATAATATTTTTTGTATCGATGTGTCTCACTCTTGTAAAAAAAAATCAGTGGCGCTTCAGTAATGGACACGAACATGGGCTGGATTTTATTTAATCATTTACCTATTTATTTATTAATTTACGTAATCAGCAGTCATCCGAGGTTAGGCTGCTTTAATTCAGATCATTTAAGGACAAAAGGCGGACCTGCGCCCTGGTGGCAATATTTTACATGACAAAAGAAGCCTCCAGTCACTTTTCCAAAATTCGAACCGTTTTTGTGTTAGGAACGTCTCTCTGTATCGCATGCTCTGCCACTACATGATCAGGCCACACACACACACACACACACACACACACACACACACACAAAACTCCCCCCGACACACACACGGCGGCGCGGCAGGGCTGGGCTGGGGTGGAAGCTGCGCAAGGGTGAGACGAGGCCCAATATCGCTTTGCCAGATAAGGAAACACATGCAAAACTGATACGCCGGATTATACGACAGTTTGGCCGGAGTGACGAGTTCTTTGACAATGTGATCTGATTATATCTAAAATTCAAATGTGCTTCCACTCGCCCCGCTCGGTGTAGGGGGGTGGGGAGGGAAGGAATAGAGGGACAGGTTGGAGGATGCAGGGTGGGGGATGCTAGGGAAAGTGGTGGTGGTGGTGGTGGCGTGTGTGTGTGTGTGTGTGCGTGTGAAACCTTATACCTCATGGCACAGAGACTACAAAACTGCTTTAAAAACAGTATAATGTCCTCACAAGTCAGTTTCATTGTAAGCAACCGTGAGGAAAAATGCACGTCGCTTCTACCTGCAAGACATCATCCTTAACATCTCAAGAGTACAAGACCCTGTGCACCAAACGTTGAGAATTGGCTGATTACTCCAAGAAAGTCAGGGCAGAAGTTGTAGCCAGCCAAAACCCGGAATATCCTGACGAGAGAGATCCACCGTGAGGGCCTGGAGTCGCCTACACAGGGGATCTCAACCACTGCTTAGGATAAAGTGGTCCTCATAACTGCTTTCTACTATCACTTTATTTTTCGTATTTTTTTCACATTACTATTCACTCAGGTTTGCTTGTGTACTATTATTATTATTATTATTATTATTATTATTATTTGTAGTAGTGGTAGTAGTAACTCCAGGCTCATCTGAAAGTGAACCGAATGGAATGCAACCCCAAGTTCATCTGAATGTGAACCCAGTGGACTGATGGCTGCCTTGCCCTCCTGCAGCTCACCATCCACCTTTCCGCAGATAGGGAGGGAGCTGAATCACGTTCATATAACTAGGCAGATCCACTGCCTACTTAATTTGCCACCACCACATGAAGGCGTCCCTCTCCAGTTACAGTGTTACAAGTGAAGATAAAGATATGAGAAATGAGAGAGAAAAGAATGAACAGGCAATAGTATACACAAGCTCAGGAAAATATATAAATACAGCCCTGTCTAAGCTCCCACACTGAAGTTATTTATGCATGACCCTCGCTGCGGCACGCCCAGATGGACTCCACGTTTGAACTGATGTAAGAGACTATATGCTCCTTTATGACCAGCAGAAGAAGTAGCTTTGAACAGGGAATACACCGGATAAACACAACACTGATCGCAATACAAGTGTGGAATTAACATGGACTAGTGCGTTCCATTCCAAATTACTTTAGATATACCGTGATATTTTCCTTAGCGATTCATCCTGCACATATCCCCTTATTATTCTCTTTAACCTGACACATAACCGTAACTCCTTTTAGTCCACTTGATGGCCGGGTTTTGCCAGATAGGGATGGGAGGGGGAGGAGTGAACTGACTAGTAACCAAGGAGACTCACTGCTGCCTCATCACTAATTGGTATCGAATTTCATGCACCTCGATTAAGAATTCCTGGTGCGATAGTGGACTAGTTCCGTCAGATGAAAATAGATCGACTATACAAAGCCTCCAATGCCACTCAGAACAAAGCTTAATATTACGAAAATGTGGCCATCTATATTTGACAAGAACATCCACTATGGCAAGAAAAAAGTTTACTCCATATTTTTACCATCAACTAATATATACTCAGTGGAAACGTTTATACTCTCTCTCTCTCTCTCTCTCTCTCTCTCTCTCTCTTGGGTACTTTCTACACTGTGCCTCAGATGTGCAGCCCGAAAGAGCAAGCCCTCCCTCCATCACCTAACAACACACACATTCATCACAGTCCTACACCGACATCACAAAGGCCTTTCCAACTCTCAGGAAGACTGTTCTTGTCGTCCTAACAATGCCATGTAACATAGAAACAATGACCAGTATCAGCAGCACTATTTTTAAGTTACTGTGGGTCTTGCAGCATTAGCAGGAAAGGATCTAGATAGCAGTGACAGCATAATATAATAATGTGCAATAACAGCACCGTTGTATAGTATTTTTACTTGGTCCTGATTTTTGTCCTTTCGCTGCTAATTTTACATAGTTGAATTACCGTAAGAGTAGCAGTTCTATGGCTCTACATCCATTCCATAGCACTTCTTCGTGGCTAGCATCATATCCTAGTGTTAATCTGTTTTCAAGGCTCAGTATTCAACATAGAAGGATGGCATATTTTAAGTCAAATTAAAGTAAAAAGATTATAGGCCGTAGGAAAAGTTGTAGTAGAGAAAAATCTAGGCAACGCGGAAAATAAACAAGAGTTACCCCTGTTCCACATAACCTAAAATTCCACATAACAGCAAATTCCCCATTATTATTGTCACTAGTGTTAAGCTATCTAGGAGCCTGTAGTGCTAGTAGGTATGAGTCAAGCTGGGGTGATTAAGGTGCTAGTGATAGGAAGGAAAAGTTACCCATGTTCGTCATTATGTACCAGGAGAGAGAGAGAGAGAGAGAGAGAGAGAGAGAGAGAGAGAGAGAGAAACGTCGTCGTCCTAAAGTGGCTAACAACAGGGAACACCCACCCTTGCCTGAACCTTCGTGCCACACAAAAGAGCTCTCTCTCTTGACCTGACAGAGTGGAGAGGCGGAGTGAAGAAAGTGGAGGAGAGGAGGAGAATGGGAGAGAAAGAGAAGAGTGCGGAGATAAGGAGGAGAGGAGTGAAGGAGTGGAGGAAAGAGGGAGAGAAGTGGAGAGACTGAGAGACTTCCCTGAGGCTGAGCAGTGGAGGAAACGTGTCTAATCAGAGGACTATTAGGCTGACAAAGAGAGAGTGCTGGTAGTAGTGGTGGTAGGTAGGTGGTAATTGTGGTAGGTGTGTGGTAGGTGGGTGGTTGTGATAGGTAGT